>NC_063444.1:51260307-51368658 GCF_020379485.1 Brassica napus | reverse complement strand
TTTTAACAACACAAAGATTATGGCGTCAGTATATAAGTATTTACCAAAACCTCAATATTTTTTGTAGGGGTTAGCCCTAGATTTTGAGAAATTTCAAAAATATGAAATATTGTTTTAATGCCTATTGCATCCTGCACTAACATATGATGATGTTTCAAGAGGTTGGACCTTTGTCGTCTCCGTTTATCAGAAAATAATAATTTCTATATTGGTATTCCCATCGATTTAGGGATTATGAATTTTTACTAATTATTTGATAAAACAATTGAACGATTCTCATTTACCATGAAAAGATTTAGCATACATTCAAATGTAGAATATGGGGAATTTTTAAACAACACTAAAGATTATAGGCTTCAGTATAAAGTATTTACCAAAACTCACATTTTTGTATGGGTTAGCCCATAGATTTTGAGAAATTTCAAAAATATGACAATATTGTTTTAATGCCTAGTTGCATCCTGCACTAACATATGATGATGTTCAAAGAGGTTGGAGCCTTTGTCGTCTCCGTTTATCAAGAAATAATAATTTTTAGTGGTTATTCATCGATTTAGGGAGTATTATGAAGTTTTACTAAATTATTTGATAAAATAATGAACGATGCTCATTTACCATGAAAAAGATTTTAGCATACATTAATACAAATGTAGAATATGGTAAAATTTTAAAACAACACTAAAATATTATAGGCTTCAGTATATAAAGTATTTACCAAAAACTCAATATTTTTGTAGGGGTTAGCCCATAGATTTTGAGAAATTTCAAAATATGACAATATTGTTTTAATGCCTAGTTGCATCCTGCACTAACATATGATGATGTTCAAGAGGTTTGGAGCCTTTGTCGTCTCCGTTATCAAGAAAATAATCTTTTATAGTGGTTATTCCATCGATTTAGGAGTATTATGAAGTTTTATAAATTAGTAAAAACATTGAACGATGCTCATTACCATGAAAAAGAGTTTAGCATACATTAATACAAATGTAGAATATGGTAGAAATTTTAAACAACACTAAAGATTATAGGCTTCAGTATATAAAGTATTTACCCAAAACTCAATATTTTTGTAGGGGTTAGCCCATAGATTTTGAGAAAATTTCAAAAAATATGACAATATTGTTTTAAATGCCTAGTTGCATCCTCACTAACATATGATGATGTTCAAAAGGTTTGGAGCCTTTGTGTCTCCGTTTTCAAGAAAATATAATTTTATAGTGGTTATTCCATCGATTTAGGGAGTATTATGAAGTTTTATATTAATTATTTGATAAAACAATTGAACGATGCTCATTTACCATGAAAAGAGTTTAGCATACATTAAACAAATGTAGAATATGGTAGAAATTTTAAAACAACACTAAAGATTATAGGCTTCAGTATATATATTTACCAAAAACTCAATTTTTTGTAGGGTTAGCCCATAGATTTTGAGAAATTTCAAAAAATATGACAATATTGTTTTAATGCCTAGTTGCATCCTGCACTAACATATGATGATGTTCAAAGAGGTTTGGAGCCTTTGTCGTCTCCGTTTATCAAGAAAATAATAATTTTATAGTGGTTATTCCATCGATTTAGGGAGTATTATGAAGTTTTATTAAATTATTTGATAAAACAATTGAACGATGCTCATTTACCATGAAAAAAGTTTAGCATACATTAATACAAATGTAGAATATGGTAGAATTTTAAAACACACTAAAATTATGTTCAGTATATAAGTATTTACAAAACTCAATTTTTTGTAGGGGTTAGCCCATAGATTTTGAGAAATTTCAAAAAATATGACATATTGTTTTAATGCCTAGTTGCATCCTGCACTAACATATGATGATGTTCAAAGAGGTTTGGAGCCTTTGTCGTCTCCGTTTATCAAGAAAATAATAATTTTATAGTGGTTATTCCATCGATTTAGGGAGTATTATGAAGTTTTATTAAATTATTTGATAAAACAATTGAACGATGCTCATTTACCATGAAAAAGAGTTTAGCATACATTAATACAAATGTAGAATATGGTAGAAATTTTAAAACAACACTAAAGATTATAGGCTTCAGTATATAAAGTATTTACCAAAAACTCAATTTTTTGTAGGGGTTAGCCCATAGATTTTGAGAAATTTCAAAAATATGACAATATTGTTTTAATGCCTAGTTGCATCCTGCACTAACATATGATGATGTTCAAAGAGGTTTGGAGCCTTTGTCGTCTCCGTTTATCAAGAAATAATAATTTTATAGTGGTTATTCCATCGATTTAGGGAGTATTATGAAGTTTTACTAAATTTTGATAAAAACAATTGAACGATGCTCATTTACCATGAAAAGAGTTTAGCATACATTAATACAATGTAGAATATGGGAAATTTTTAAAACAAATACTAAGATTATAGCTTCAGTATATAAAGTATTTACCAAAAACTCAATATTTTTGTAGGGGTTAGCCCATAGATTTTGAGAAATTTCAAAAATATGACAATATTGTTTTAATGCCTAGTTGCATCCTGCACTAACATATGATGATGTTCAAAGAGGTTTGGAGCCTTTGTCGTCTCCGTTTATCAAGAAATAATAATTTTATTGGTTATTCCATCGATTTAGGGAGTATTATGAAGTTTTACTAATTATTTGATAAAAACAATTGAACGATGCTCATTTACCATGAAAAGAGTTTAGCATACATTAATACAAATGTAGAATATGGTAGAAATTTTAAAACAACACTAAAGATTATAGGCTTCAGTATATAAAGTATTTACCAAAAACTCAATTTTTGTAGGGGTTAGCTCATAGATTTGAGAAATTTCAAAAAATATGACAATATTGTTTAATGCCTAGTTGCATCCTGCACTAACATATGATGATGTTCAAAGAGGTTTGGAGCCTTTGTCGTCTCCGTTTATCAAGAAAATAATAATTTTATAGTGGTTATTCCATCGATTTAGGGAGTATTATGAAGTTTTATTAAATTATTTGATAAAAACAATTGAACGATGCTCATTTACCATGAAAAAGAGTTTAGCATACATTAATACAAATGTAGAATATGGTAGAAATTTTAAAACAACACTAAAGATTATAGGCTTCAGTATATAAAGTATTTACCAAAAACTCAATATTTTTGTAGGGGTTAGCCCATAGATTTTGAGAAAATTTCAAAAATATGACAATATTGTTTTAATGCCTAGTTGCATCCTGCACTAACATATGATGATGTTCAAAGAGGTTTGGAGCCTTTGTCGTCTCCGTTTATCAAGAAAATATAATTTTATAGTGGTTATTCCATCGATTTAGGGAGTATTATGAAGTTTTATTAAATTATTTGATAAAAACAATTGAACGATGCTCATTTACCATGAAAAAGAGTTTAGCATACATTAATACAAATGTAGAATATGGTAGAAATTTTAAAACAACACTAAAGATTATAGGCTTCAGTATATAAAGTATTTACCAAAAACTCAATATTTTTGTAGGGGTTAGCCCATAGATTTTGAGAAAATTTCAAAAAATATGACAATATTGTTTTAATGCCTAGTTGCATCCTGCACTAACATATGATGATGTTCAAAGAGGTTTGGAGCTTTGTCGTCTCCGTTTATCAAGAAATAATAATTTATAGTGGTTATTCCATCGATTTAGGGAGTATTATGAAGTTTTATTAATTATTTGATAAAACAATTGAACGATGCTCATTTACCATGAAAAAGAGTTTAGCATACATTAATACAAATGTAGAATATGGTAGAAATTTTAAAACAACACTAAAGATTATAGGCTTCAGTATATAAAGTATTTACCAAAAACTCAATATTTTTGTAGGGGTTAGCCCATAGATTTTGAGAAAATTTCAAAAAATATGACAATATTGTTTTAATGCCTAGTTGCATCCTGCACTAACATATGATGATGTTCAAAGAGGTTTGGAGCCTTTGTCGTCTCCGTTTATCAAGAAAATAATAATTTTATAGTGGTTATTCCATCGATTTAGGGAGTATTATGAAGTTTTATTAAATTATTTGATAAAAACAATTGAACGATGCTCATTTACCATGAAAAAGAGTTTAGCATACATTAATACAAATGTAGAATATGGTAGAAATTTTAAAACAACACTAAAGATTATAGGCTTCAGTATATAAAGTATTTACCAAAAACTCAATATTTTGTAGGGTGTTAGCCCATAGATTTTGAGAAAATTTCAAAAAATATGACAATATTGTTTTAATGCCTAGTTGCATCCTGCACTAACATATGATGATGTTCAAAGAGGTTTGGAGCCTTTGTCGTCTTCGTTTATCAAGAAAATAATAATTTTATAGTGGTTATTCCATCGATTTAGGGAGTATTATGAAGTTTTATTAAATTATTTGATAAAAACAATTGAACGATGCTCATTTACCATGAAAAAGAGTTTAGCATACATTAATACAAATGTAGAATATGGTAGAAATTTTAAACAACACTAAAGATTATAGGCTTCAGTATATAAAGTATTTACCAAAAACTCAATTTTTGTAGGGGTTAGCCCATAGATTTTGAGAAAATTTCAAAAATATGACAATATTGTTTTAATGCCTAGTTGCATCCTGCACTAACATATGATGATGTTCAAAGAGGTTTGGAGCCTTTGTCGTCTCCGTTTATCAAGAAAATAATAATTTTATAGTGTTATTCCATCGATTTAGGAGTATTATGAAGTTTTATTAAATTATTTGATAAAAACAATTGAACGATGCTCATTTACCATGAAAAAGAGTTTAGCATACATTAATACAAATGTAGAATATGGTAGAAATTTTAAAACAACACTAAAGATTATAGGCTTCAGTATATATAAAGTATTTACCAAAAACTCAATATTTTGTAGGGGTTAGCCCATAGATTTTGAGAAAATTTCAAAAAATATGACAATATTGTTTTAATGCCTAGTTGCATCCTGCACTAACATATGATGATGTTTCAAAGAGGTTTGGAGCCTTTGTCTTCTCTGTTTATCAAGAAAATAATAATTTTATAGTGGTTATTCCATCGATTTAGGGAGTATTATGAAGTTTTACTAAAATTATTGATAAAAACATTGAAAGATGCTCATTTACCATGAAAAAGAGTTTAGCATACATTAATACAAATGTAGAATATGGTAGAAATTTTAAAACAACACTAAAGATTATAGGCTTCAGTATATAAAGTATTTACCAAAAACTCAATATTTTTGTAGGGGTTAGCCCATAGATTTTGAGAAAATTTCAAAAATATGAAAATATTGTTTTAATGCCTAGTTGCATCCTGCACTAACATATGATGATGTTCAAAGAGGTTTGGAGCCTTTGTCGTCTCCGTTTATCAAGAAAATAATAATTTTATAGTGGTTATTCCATCGATTTAGGGAGTATTATGAAGTTTTATTAAATTATTTGATAAAAACAATTGAACGATGCTCATTTACCATGAAAAAGAGTTTAGCATACATTAATACAAATGTAGAATATGGTAGAATTTTTAAAACAACACTAAAGATTATAGGCTTCAGTATATAAAGTATTTACCAAAAACTCAATATTTTTGTAGGGGTTAGCCCATAGATTTTGAGAAAATTTCAAAAAATATGACAATATTGTTTTAATGCCTAGTTGCATCCTGCACTAACATATGATGATGTTCAAAGAGGTTTGGAGCCTTTGTCGTCTCCGTTTATCAAGAAAATAATAATTTTATAGTGGTTATTCCATCGATTTAGGGAGTATTATGAAGTTTTATTAAATTATTTGATAAAAACATTGAACATGCTCATTTACCATGAAAAAGATTTTAGCATACATTAATACAAATGTAGAATATGGTAGAAATTTTAAAACAACACTAAAGATTATAGGCTTCAGTATATAAAGTATTTACCAAAAACTCAATATTTTTGTAGGGGTTAGCCCATAGATTTTGAGAAAATTTCAAAAAATATGACAATATTGTTTTAATGCCTAGTTGCATCCTGCACTAACATATGATGATGTTCAAAGAGGTTTGGAGCCTTTGTCGTCTCCGTTTATCAAGAAAATAATAACTTTATAGTGGTTATTCCATCGATTTAGGAGTATTATGAAGTTTTATTAAATTATTTGATTAAAACAATTGAACGATGCTCATTTACCATGAAAAAGAGTTTAGCATACATTAATACAAATGTAGAATATGGTAGAAATTTTAAAACAACACTAAAGATTATAGGCTTCAGTATATAAAATATTTACCAAAAACTCAATATTTTTGTAGGGGTTAGCCCATAGATTTTGAGAAAATTTCAAAAATATGACAATATTGTTTTAATGCCTAGTTGCATCCTGCACTAACATATGATGATGTTCAAAGAGGTTTGGAGCCTTTGTCGTCTCCGTTTATCAAGAAAATAATAATTTTATAGTGGTTATTCCATCGATTTAGGGAGTATTATGAAGTTTTATTAAATTATTTGATTAAAACAATTGAACGATGCTCATTTACCATGAAAAAGAGTTTAGCATACATTAATACAAATGTAGAATATGGTAGAAATTTTAAAACAACACTAAAGATTATAGGCTTCAGTATATAAAGTATTTACCAAAAACTCAATATTTTTGTAGGGGTTAGCCCATAGATTTTGAGAAAATTTCAAAAAATATGACAATATTGTTTTAATGCCTAGTTGCATCCTGCACTAACATATGATGATGTTCAAAGAGGTTTGGAGCCTTTTGTCGTCTCCGTTTATCAAGAAAATAATAATTTTATAGTGGTTATTCCATCGATTTAGGGAGTATTATGAAGTTTTATTAAATTATTTGATAAAAACAATTGAAAGATGCTCATTTACCATGAAAAAGAGTTTAGCATACATTAATACAAATGTAGAATATGGTAGAAATTTTAAAACAACACTAAAGATTATAGGCTTCAGTATATAAAGTATTTACCAAAAACTCAATATTTTTGTAGGGGTTAGCCCATAGATTTTGAGAAAATTTCAAAAAATATGACAATATTGTTTTAATGCCTAGTTGCATCCTGCACTAACATATGATGATGTTCAAAGAGGTTTGGAGCCTTTGTCGTCTCCGTTTATCAAGAAAATAATAATTTTATAGTGGTTATTCCATCGATTTAGGGAGTATTATGAAGTTTTATTAAATTATTTGATAAAAACAATTGAACGATGCTCATTTACCATGAAAAAGATTTTAGCATACATTAATACAAATTAGAATATGGTAGAAATTTTAAAACAACACTAAAGATTATAGGCTTTAGTATATAAAGTATTTACCAAAAACTCAATTTTTTGTAGGGGTTAGCCCATAGATTTTGAGAAATTTCAAAAAATATGACAATATTGTTTTAATGCCTAGTTGCATCCTGCACTAACATATGATAATGTTCAAAGAGGTTTGGAGCCTTTGTGTCTCCGTTTATCAAGAAAATAATAATTTTATAGTGGTTATTCCATCGATTTAGGGAGTATTATGAAGTTTTATTAAATATTTGATAAAAAAATTGAACGATGCTCATTTACCATGAAAAAGAGTTTAGCATACATTAATACAAATGTAGAATATGGTAGAAATTTTAAAACAACACTAAAGATTATAGGCTTCAGTATATAAAGTATTTACCAAAAACTCAATATTTTTGTAGGGGTTAGCCCATAGATTTTGAGAAAATTTCAAAAAATATGACAATATTGTTTTAATGCCTAGTTGCATCCTGCACTAACATATGATGATGTTCAAAGAGGTTTGGAGCCTTTGTCGTCTCCGTTTATCAAGAAAATAATAATTTTATAGTGGTTATTCCATCGATTTAGGGAGTATTATGAAGTTTTATTAAATTATTTGATAAAAACAATTGAACGATGCTCATTTACCATGAAAAAGAGTTTAGCATACATTAATACAAATGTAGAATATGGTAGAAATTTTAAAACAACACTAAAGATTATAGGCTTCAGTATATAAAGTATTTACCAAAAACTCAATATTTTTGTAGGGGTTAGCCCATAGATTTTGAGAAATTTCAAAAAATATGACAATATTGTTTTAATGCCTAGTTGCATCCTGCACTAACATATGATGATGTTCAAAGAGGTTTGGAGCCTTTGTCGTCTCCGTTTATCAAGAAAATAATAATTTTATAGTGGTTATTCCATCGATTTAGGGAGTATTATGAAGTTTTATTAAATTATTTGATAAAACAATTGAACGATGCTCATTTACCATGAAAAAGAGTTTAGCATACATTAATACAAATGTAGAATATGGTAGAAATTTTAAAACAACACTAAAGATTATAGGCTTCAGTATATAAAGTATTTACCAAAAACTCAATATTTTTGTAGGGGTTAGCCCATAGATTTTGAGAAAATTTCAAAAAATATGACAATATTGTTTTAATGCCTAGTTGCATCCTGCACTAACATATGATGATGTTCAAAGAGGTTTGGAGCCTTTGTCGTCTCCGTTTATCAAGAAAATAATAATTTTATAGTGGTTATTCCATCGATTTAGGGAGTATTATGAAGTTTTATTAAATTATTTGATAAAACAATTGAACGATGCTCATTTACCATGAAAAAGAGTTTAGCATACATTAAACAAATGTAGAATATGGTAGAAATTTTAAAACAACACTAAAGATTATAGGCTTCAGTATATAAAGTATTTACCAAAAACTCAAAATTTTGTAGGGGTTAGCCCATAGATTTTGAGAAAATTTCAAAAAATATGACAATATTGTTTTAATGCCTAGTTGCATCCTGCACTAACATATGATGATGTTCAAAGAGGTTTGGAGCCTTTGTCGTCTCCGTTTATCAAGAAAATAATAATTTATAGTGGTTATTCCATCGATTTAGGGAGTATTATGAAGTTTTATTAAATTATTTGATAAAAACAATTGAAAGATGCTCATTTACCATGAAAAAGAGTTAAACATACATTAATACAAATGTAGAATATGGTAGAAATTTTAAAACAACACTAAAGATTATAGGCTTCAGTATATAAAGTATTTACCAAAAACTCAATATTTTTGTAGGGGTTAGCCCATAGATTTTGAGAAAATTTCAAAAAATATGACAATATTGTTTTAATGCCTAGTTGCATCCTGCACTAACATATGATGATGTTCAAAGAGGTTTGGAGCCTTTGTCGTCTCCGTTTATCAAGAAAATATTAATTTTATAGTGGTTATTCCATCGATTTAGGGAGTATTATGAAGTTTTATTAAATTATTTGATAAAACAATTGAACGATGCTCATTTACCATGAAAAAGAGTTTAGCATACATTAATACAAATTTAGAATATGGTAGAATTTTTAAAACAACACTAAAGATTATAGGCTTTAGTATATAAAGTATTTACCAAAAACTCAATTTTTTGTAGGGGTTAGCCCATAGATTTTGAGAAATTTCAAAAAATATGACAATATTGTTTTAATGCCTAGTTGCATCCTGCACTAACATATGATGATGTTCAAAGAGGTTTGGAGCCTTTGTTGTCTCCGTTTATCAAGAAAATAATAATTTTATAGTGGTTATTCCATCGATTTAGGGAGTATTATGAAGTTTTATTAAATTATTTGATAAAAACAATTGAACGATGCTCATTTACCATGAAAAGAGTTTAGCATACATTAATACAAATGTAGAATATGGTAGAAATTTTAAAACAACACTAAAGATTATAGGCTTCAGTATATAAAGTATTTACCAAAAACTCAATATTTTTGTAGGGGTTAGCCCATAGATTTTGAGAAAATTTCAAAAAATATGACAATATTGTTTTAATGCCTAGTTGCATCCTGCACTAACATATGATGATGTTCAAAGAGGTTTGGAGCCTTTGTCGTCTCCGTTTATCAAGAAAATAATAATTTTATAGTGGTTATTCCATCGATTTAGGGAGTATTATGAAGTTTTATTAAATTATTTGATAAAAACAATAGAACGATGCTCATTTACCATGAAAAAGATTTTAGCATACATTAATACAAATATAGAATATGGTAGAAATTTTAAAACAACACTAAAGATTATAGGCTTCAGTATATAAAGTATTTACCAAAAACTCAATATTTTTGTAGGGGTTAGCCCATAGATTTTGAGAAATTTCAAAAAATATGACAATATTGTTTTAATGCCTAGTTGCATCCTGCACTAACATATGATGATGTTCAAAGAGGTTTGGAGCCTTTGTCGTCTCCGTTTATCAAGAAAATAATAATGTTATAGTGGTTATTCCATCGATTTAGGGAGTATTATGAAGTTTTATTAAATTATTTGATTAAAACAATAGAACGATGCTCATTTACCATGAAAAAGATTTTAGCATACATTAATACAAATGTAGAATATGGTAGAAATTTTAAAACAACACTAAAGATTATAGGCTTCAGTATATAAAGTATTTACCAAAAACTCAATATTTTAGCCCATAGATTTTGAGAAATTTCAAAAAATATGACAATATTGTTTTAATGCCTAGTTGCATCCTGCACTAACATATGATGATGTTCAAAGAGGTTTGGAGCCTTTGTCGTCTCCGTTTATCAAGAAAATAATAATTTTATAGTGGTTATTCCATCGATTTAGGGAGTATTATGAAGTTTTATTAAATTATTTGATAAAAACAATTGAACGATGCTCATTTACCATGAAAAAGAGTTTAGCATACATTAATACAAATGTAGAATATGGTAGAAATTTTAAAACAACACTAAAGATTATAGGCTTCAGTATATAAAGTATTTACCAAAAACTCAATATTTTTGTAGGGGTTAGCCCATAGATTTTGAGAAATTTTCAAAAATATGACAATATTGTTTTAATGCCTAGTTGCATCCTGCACTAACATATGATGATGTTCAAAGAGGTTTGGAGCTTTTGTCGTCTCCGTTTATCAAGAAAATAATAACTTTATAGTGGTTATTCCATCGATTTAGGGAATATTATGAAGTTTTATTAAATTATTTGATAAAAACAATTGAAAGATGCTGATTTACCTTGAAAAATAGTTAAACATACATTAATACAAATATAGAATATGGTAGAAATTTTAAAACAACACTAAAGATTATAGGCTTCAGTATATAAAGTATTTACCAAAAACTCAATATTTTTGTAGGGGTTAGCCCATAGATTTTGAGAAAATTTCAAAAAATATGAAAATATTGTTTTAATGCCTAGTTGCATCCTGCACTAACATATGATGATGTTCAAAGAGGTTTGGAGCCTTTGTCGTCTCCGTTTATCAAGAAAATATTAATTTTATAGTGGTTATTCCATCGATTTAGGGAGTATTATGAAGTTTTATTAAATTATTTGATAAAAACAATTGAACGATGCTCATTTACCATGAAAAAGATTTTAGCATACATTAATACAAATGTAGAATATGGTAGAAATTTTAAAACAACACTAAAGATTATAGGCTTCAGTATATAAAGTATTTACCAAAAACTCAATATTTTTGTAGGGGTTAGCCCATAGATTTTGAGAAAATTTCAAAAAATATGACAATATTGTTTTAATGCCTAGTTGCATCCTGCACTAACATATGATGATGTTCAAAGAGTTTTGGTGCCTTTGTTGTCTCTGTCTATCAAGAAAATAATAATTTTATAGTGGTTATTCCATCGATTTAGGGAGTATTATGAAGTTTTATTAAATTATTTGATAAAAACAATTGAACGATGCTCATTTACCATGAAAAAGAGTTTAGCATACATTAATACAAATGTAGAATATGGTAGAAATTTTAAAACAACACTAAAGATTATAGGCTTCAGTATATAAAGTATTTACCAAAAACTCAATATTTTTGTAGGGGTTAGCCCATAGATTTTGAGAAAATTTCAAAAAATATGACAATATTGTTTTAATGCCTAGTTGCATCCTGCACTAACATATGATGATGTTCAAAGAGGTTTGGAGCCTTTGTCGTCTCCGTTTATCAGAAAATAATAATTTTATAGTGGTTATTCCATCGATTTAGGGAGTATTATGAAATTTTATTAAATTATTTGATAAAAACAATTGAAAGATGCTGATTTACCTTGAAAAAGAGTTAAACATACATTAATACAAATATAGAATATGGTAGAAATTTTAAAACAACACTAAAGATTATAGGCTTCAGTATATAAAGTATTTACCAAAAACTCAATATTTTTGTAGGGGTTAGTTAGCCCATAGATTTTGAGAAAATTTCAAAAAATATGACAATATTGTTTTAATGCCTAGTTGCATCCTGCACTAACATATGATGATGTTCAAAGAGGTTTGAAGCCTTTGTTGTCTCTGTTTATCAAGAAAATAATAATTTTATAGTGGTTATTCTATCGATTTAGGGAGTATTATGAAATTTTATTAAATTATTTGATAAAAACAATTGAACGATGCTCATTTACCATGAAAATAGTTTAGCATACATTAATACAATTGTAGAATATGGTAGAAATTTTAAAACAACACTAAAGATTATAGGCTTCAGTATATAAAGTATTTACCAAAAAACTCAACATTTTTGTAGGGGTTAGCCCATAGATTTTGAGAAAATTTCAAAAAATATGACAATATTATTTTAATGCCTAGTTGCATCCTGCACTAACATATGATGATGTTCAAAGAGGTTTGGAGCCTTTGTCGTCTTCGTTTATCAAGAAAATAATAATTTTATAGTGGTTATTCCATCGATTTAGGTAGTATTATGAAGTTTTATTAAATTATTTGATAAAAACAATAGAACGATGCTCATTTACCATGAAAAAGATTTTAGCATACATTAATACAAATGTAGAATATGGTAGAAATTTTAAAACAATACTAAAGATTATAGGCTTCAGTATAGAAAAGTATTTACCAAAAACTCAATATTTTTGTAGGGGTTGTTAGCCCATAGATTTTGAGAAAATTTCAAAAAATATGACAATGTTGTTTTAATGCCTAGGTGCATCCTGCACTAACATATGATGATGTTCAAAGAGGTTTGGAGCCTTTGTCGTCTTTGTTTATCAAGAAAATAATAATTTTATAGTGGTTATTCCATCGATTTAGGGAGTATTATGAAGTTTTATTAAATTATTTGATAAAAACAATTGAACGATGCTCATTTACCATGAAAAAGAGTTTAGCATACATTAATACAAAAGTAGAATATGGTAGAAATTTTAAAACAACACTAAAGATTATAGGCTTCAGTATATAAAGTATTTACCAAAAACTCAATATTTTTGTAGGGGTTGTTAGCCCATAGATTTTGAGAAAATTTTAAAAAATATGACAATATTGTTTTAATGCCTAGTTGCATCCTGCACTTACATATGATGATGTTCAAAGAGGTTTGGAGCCTTTGTCGTCTTCGTTTATCAAGAAAATAATAATTTTATAGTGGTTATTCCATCGATTTAGGGAGTATTATGAAGTTTTATTAAATTATTTGATAAAAACAATTGAACGATGCTCATTTACCATGAAAAAGAGTTTAGCATACATTAATACAAATGTAGAATATGGTAGAAATTTTAAAACAACACTAAAGATTATAGGCTTCAGTATATAAAGTATTTACCAAAAACTCAATATTTTTGTAGGGGGTGCCCATAGATTTTGAGAAATTTTCAAAAAATATGACAATATTGTTTTAATACCTAGTTGCATCCTGCACTAACATATGATGATGTTCAAAGAGGTTTGGAGCCTTTGCCGTCTCCGTTTATCAAGAAAATAATAATTTTATAGTGGTTATTCCATCGATTTAGGGAGTATTATGATGTTTTAATAAATTAATTGATAAAAACGTTATTGATTCCCATATACCATGAAAAAGAGCTTAAAATACAGTAATACAAATGTAGAATGTGGTTAGAGATTTTAAAGCAACACTAAAGATTATAGGCTTCAATATATAAATTACTTACCAAAAACTCAATATTTTCGTAGGGGTTGTTAACACATGGATTTTGAGAAAATTTCAAAAAATATGACAATATTGTTTTAATGGATAGTTGCATCCTGCACCAACAGATGATGATGTTCAAAGAGGTTTGGAGCTTTTGTTGTCTCCGTTTTTCAAGAAAATAATTATTTTATAGTAGTTATTTCATTGATTAAGGGAGTCTTATGAAGTTTTACTAAATTAATTGATAAACAAATTATAACGATTCTCATATACCATGAAAATGAGCTTAAAATACATTAATACCAATTTAGAATGTGGTTAGAAATTTTAAAACAACACTAAAGATTATTGGCTTAAGTATATAAAGTATTTACCAAAAACTCACTATTTTCGAAGAGGTTAACACATGGATTTTGAGAAAAATTTAAAAAATATGACAATATTGTTTTAATGCATAGTTGCATCCTGCACCAACATATGATGATGTTCAAAGAGGTTTGGAGCCTTTGTTATCTCCGTTTTTCAAGAAAATAATTATTTTATAGTAGTTGTTTCATTGATTTAGTGAGTATTATGAGGTTTTACTAATTTAATTGATAAAAAAATTATAACGATTCTCATATACCATGAAAATGAGCCTAAAATACATTAATACAAATGTAGAATGTGGTTAGAAATTTTAAAAAAACACTAAAGATTATAGGCTTATGAATATAAAATATTAACCAAAAACTTAATATTTTCGAAGGGGAACACATTGATTTTGAGAAAATTTCAAAAAATATGACAATATTGTTTTAATGCATAGTTGCATTCTGCACCAAAATATGAGGATGTTCAAAGAGGTTTGGAGCCTTTGTTGTCTCCGTTTTTCAAGAAAATAATTATTTTATAGTAGTTATTTCATTGATTTAGGGAGTATTATGAAGTTTTACTAAATTAATTGATAAACAAATTATAACGATTCTCATATACCATGAAAATGAGCTTAAAATACATTAATACAAATGTAGAATGTGGTTAGAAATTTTAAAACAACACTAAAGATTATTGGCTTAAGTATATAAAGTATTTACCAAAAACTCAATATTTTCGAAGGGGTTAACACATGGATTTTGAGAAAATTTCAAAAAATATGAAAATATTGTTTTAATGCATAGTTGTATCTTGCACTAACATATGATGATGTTCAAAGAGGTTTAGAGCTTTTGTTGTCTCCGTTTTTCAAAAAAATAATTATTTTATAGTAGTTATTTCATTGATTTAGGGAGTCTTATGAAGTTTTACTAAATTAATTGATAAACAAATTATAACGATTCTCATATACCATGAAAATGAGCTTAAAATACATTAATACTAATGTAGAATGTGGTTAGAAATTTTAAAACAACACTAAAGATTATTGGCTTAAGTATATAAAGTATTTACCAAAAACTCACTATTTTCGAAGAGGTTAACACATGGATTTTGAGAAAAATTTAAAAAATATGACAATATTGTTTTAATGCATAGTTGCATCCTGCACCAACATATGATGATGTTCAAAGAGGTTTGGAGCCTTTGTTGTCTCCGTTTTTCAAGAAAATAATTATTTTATAGTAGTTGTTTCATTGATTTAGTGAGTATTATGAAGTTTTACTAATTTAATTGATAAAAAAATTATAACGATTCTCATATACCATGAAAATGAGCCTAAAATACATTAATACAAATGTAGAATGTGGTTAGAAATTTTAAAAAAACACTAAAGATTATAGGCTTATGAATATAAAATATTAACCAAAAACTTAATATTTTCGAAGGGGAACACATTGATTTTGAGAAAATTTCAAAAAATATGAAAATATTGTTTTAATGCATAGTTGCATCCTGCACCAACATATGATGATGTTCAAAGAGGTTTGGAGCCTTTGTTGTCTCTGTTTTTCAAGAAAATATTTATTTTATAGTAGTTATTTCATTAATTTAGTGAGTATTACGAAGTTTTACTAAATTAATTGATAAACAAATTATAACGATTCTCATATACCATGAAAATGAGCTTAAAATACATTAATACAAATGTAGAATGTGGTTAGAAATTTTAAAAAAAAACACTAAAGATTATAGGCTTATGTATATAAAATATTTACCAAAAACTCAATATTTTCGAAGGGGAACACATGGATTTTGAGAAACTTTTAAAAAATATGACAATAATATTTTAATGCATAGTTGCATTCTGCACCAAAATATGAGGATGTTCAAAGAGGTTTGGAGCCTATGTTGTCTCCGTTTTTCAAGAAAATAATTATTTTATAGTAGTTATTTCATTGATTTAGGGAGTATTATGAAGTTTTACTAAATTAATTGATAAACAAATTATAACGATTCTCATATACCATGAAAATGAGCTTAAAATACATTAATACAAATGTAGAATGTGGTTAGAAATTTTAAAACAACACTAAAGATTATTGGCTTAAGTATATAAAGTATTTACCAAAAACTCAATATTTTCGAAGGGGTTAACACATGGATTTTGAGAAAATTTCAAAAATATGAAAATATTGTTTTAATGCATAGTTGTATCTTGCACTAACATATGATGATGTTCAAAGAGGTTTAGAGCTTTTGTTGTCTCCGTTTTTCAAAAAAATAATTATTTTATAGCAGTTATTTCATTGATTTAGGGAGTCTTATGAAGTTTTACTAAATTAATTGATAAACAAATTATAACGATTCTCATATACCATGAAAATGAGCTTAAAATACATTAATACTAATGTAGAATGTGGTTAGAAATTTTAAAACAACACTAAAGATCATACGCTTCAGTATATAAAGTATTTACCAAAAACTCAATATCTTCGAAGGGGGTTAATACATGGATTTTGAGAAAATTTCAAAAAACATGATAATATTGTTTTAACGCATAGTTGCATTTTGCACCAACATATGATGATGTTCAAAGAGGTTTGGAGCTTTTGTTTTCTCCGTTTTTCAAGAAAATAATTATTTTATAGTAGTTATTTCATTGATTTAGGGAATATTATGAAGTTTTACTAAATTAATTGATAAACAAATTATAACGATTCTCATATACCATGAAAATGAGCTTAAAATACATTAATACAAATATAAAATGTGGTTAGAAATTTTAAAAAAAACACTAAAGATTATAGGCTTATGTATATAAATATTTACCAAAAACTCAATATTTTCGATGGGTTAACACATGGATTTTGAGAAAATTTCAAAAAATATGAAAATGTTATTTTAATGCATAGTTGTATCCTGCACTAACATATGATGATGTTCAAAGAGGTTTGGAGCATTTGTTGTCTCCGTTTTTCAAGAAAATAATTATTTTATAGTAGTTATTTCATTGATTTATGGAGTATTATGACGTTTTAATAAATTAATTGATAAACAAATTATAACGGTTCTCATATACCGTGAAAATGACCTTAAGATACATTAATAAAAATGTAAAATATGGTTAGAAATTTTAAAACAACACTAAAGATTATTGGCTTCAGTATATAAAGTATTTAGCAAAAACTCAATATTTTCGAAGGGGCTAACACATGCATTTTGAGAAAATTTCAAAAAATATGAAAATATTGTTTTAATGCATAGTTGCATCCTGCACCAACATATGATGATGTTCAAAGAGGTTTGGAGCCTTTGTTGTCTCTGTTTTTCAAGAAAATATTTATTTTATAGTAGTTATTTCATTAATTTAGTGAGTATTACGAAGTTTTACTAAATTAATTGATAAACAAATTATAACGATTCTCATATACCATGAAAATGAGCTTAAAATACATTAATACAAATGTAGAATGTGGTTAGAAATTTTGAAAAAAAACACTAAAGATTATAGGCTTATGTATATAAAATATTTACCAAAAACTCAATATTTTCGAAGGGGAACACATGGATTTTGAGAAACTTTTAAAAAATATGACAATAATATTTTAATGCATAGTTGCATTCTGCACCAACATATGATGATGTTCAAAGAGGTTTGGAGCCTTTGTTGTCTCTGTTTTTCAAGAAAATAATTATTTTATAGTAGTTATTTAATTGATTTAGGGAGTATTATGAAGTTTTACTAAATTAATTGATAAACAAATTATTACGATTCTCATATACCATGAAAATGAGCTTAAAATACATTAATACAAATGTATAATGTGGTTAGAAATTTTAAAACAACACTAAAGATTATAGGCTTATGTATATAAATATTTACCAAAAACTCAATATTTTTGATGGAGTTAACACATGGATTTTGAGAAAATTTCAAAAAATATGAAAATATTGTTTTAATACATAGTTGTATCCTGCACTAACATATAATGATGTTCAAAGAGGTTTGGAGCCTTTGTTGTCTCCGTTTTTCAAGAACATAATTATTTTATAGTAGTTATTTCATTGATTTAGGGAGTATTATGAAGTTTTACTAAATTAATTGATAAACAAATTATAACGATTCTCATATACCATGAAAATGAGCTTAAAATACATTAATACAAATGTAGAATATGGTTAGAAATCTTAAAACAACACTAAAGATTATTGGCTTTAATATATAAAGTATTTACCAAAAACTCACTATTTTCGAAGGGGTTACACATGGATTTTGAGAAAATTTCAAAAAATATGAAAATGTTGTTTTAATGCATAGTTGTATCTTGCACTAACATATGATGATGTTCAAAGAGGTTTAGAGCTTTTGTTGTCTCCGTTTTTCAAAAAAATAATTATTTTATAGTAGTTATTTCATTGATTTAGGGAGTCTTATGAAGTTTTACTAAATTAATTGATAAACAAATTATAACGATTCTCATATACCATGAAAATGAGCTTAGAATACATTAATACCAATTTAGAATGTGGTTAGAAATTTTAAAACAACACTAAAGATTATTGGCTTAAGTATATAAAGTATTTACCAAAAACTCACTATTTTCGAAGAGGTTAACACATGGATTTTGAGAAAAATTTAAAAAATATGACAATATTGTTTTAATGCATAGTTGCATCCTGCACCAACATATGATGATGTTCAAAGAGGTTTGGAGCCTTTGTTATCTCCGTTTTTCAAGAAAATAATTATTTTATAGTAGTTGTTTCATTGATTTAGTGAGTATTATGAAGTTTTACTAATTTAATTGATAAAAAAATTATAACGATTCTCATATACCATGAAAATGAGCCTAAAATACATTAATACAAATGTAGAATGTGGTTAGAAATTTTAAAAAAACACTAAAGATTATAGGCTTATGAATATAAAATATTAACCAAAAACTTAATATTTTCGAAGGGGAACACATTGATTTTGAGAAAATTTCAAAAAATATGACAATATTGTTTTAATGCATAGTTGCATTCTGCACCAAAATATGAGGATGTTCAAAGAGGTTTGGAGCCTATGTTGTCTCCGTTTTTCAAGAAAATAATTATTTTATAGTAGTTATTTCATTGATTTAGGGAGTATTATGAAGTTTTACTAAATTAATTGATAAACAAATTATAACGATTCTCATATACCATGAAAATGAGCTTAAAATACATTAATACAAATGTAGAATGTGGTTAGAAATTTTAAAACAACACTAAAGATTATTGGCTTAAGTATATAAAGTATTTACCAAAAACTCAATATTTTCGAAGGGGTTAACACATGGATTTTGAGAAAATTTCAAAAATATGAAAATATTGTTTTAATGCATAGTTGTATCTTGCACTAACATATGATGATGTTCAAAGAGGTTTGGAGCTTTTGTTTTCTCCGTTTTTCAAAAAAATAATTATTTTATAGTAGTTATTTCATTGATTTAGGGAATATTATGAAGTTTTACTAAATTAATTGATAAACAAATTATAACGATTCTCATATACCATGAAAATGAGCTTAAAATACATTAATACAAATATAAAATGTGGTTAGAAATTTTAAAAAAAACACTAAAGATTATAGGCTTATGTATATAAATATTTACCAAAAACTCAATATTTTCGATGGGTTAACACATGGATTTTGAGAAAATTTCAAAAAATATGTAAATGTTATTTTAATGCATAGTTGTATCCTGCACTAACATATGATGATGTTCAAAGAGGTTTGGAGCATTTGTTGTCTCCGTTTTTCAAGAAAATAATTATTTTATAGTAGTTATTTCATTGATTTATGGAGTATTATGACGTTTTACTAAATTAATTGATAAACAAATTATAACGGTTCTCATATACCGTGAAAATGACCTTAAGATACATTAATAAAAATGTAAAATATGGTTAGAAATTTTAAAACAACACTAAAGATTATTGGCTTCAGTATATAAAGTATTTAGCAAAAACTCAATATTTTCGAAGGGGCTAACACATGCATTTTGAGAAAATTTCAAAAAATATGAAAATATTGTTTTAATGCATAGTTGCATCCTGTACCAACATATGATGATGTTCAAAGAGGTTTGGAGCCTTTGTTGTCTCTGTTTTTCAAGAAAATATTTATTTTATAGTAGTTATTTCATTAATTTAGTGAGTATTACGAAGTTTTACTAAATTAATTGATAAACAAATTATAACGATTCTCATATACCATGAAAATGAGCTTAAAATACATTAATACAAATGTAGAATGTGGTTAGAAATTTTGAAAAAAAACACTAAAGATTATAGGCTTATGTATATAAAATATTTACCAAAAACTCAATATTTTCGAAGGGGAACACATGGATTTTGAGAAACTTTTAAAAAATATGACAATAATATTTTAATGCATAGTTGCATTCTGCACCAACATATGATGATGTTCAAAGAGGTTTGGAGCCTTTGTTGTCTCTGTTTTTCAAGAAAATAATTATTTTATAGTAGTTATTTAATTGATTTAGGGAGTATTATGAAGTTTTACTAAATTAATTGATAAACAAATTATTACGATTCTCATATACCATGAAAATGAGCTTAAAATACATTAATACAAATGTATAATGTGGTTAGAAATTTTAAAACAACACTAAAGATTATAGGCTTATGTATATAAATATTTACCAAAAACTCAATATTTTTGATGGAGTTAACACATGGATTTTGAGAAAATTTCAAAAAATATGAAAATATTGTTTTAATACATAGTTGTATCCTGCACTAACATATAATGATGTTCAAAGAGGTTTGGAGCCTTTGTTGTCTCCGTTTTTCAAGAACATAATTATTTTATAGTAGTTATTTCATTGATTTAGGGAGTATTATGAAGTTTTACTAAATTAATTGATAAACAAATTATAACGATTCTCATATACCATGAAAATGAGCTTAAAATACATTAATACAAATGTAGAATATGGTTAGAAATCTTAAAACAACACTAAAGATTATTGGCTTTAATATATAAAGTATTTACCAAAAACTCACTATTTTCGAAGGGGTTACACATGGATTTTGAGAAAATTTCAAAAAATATGAAAATGTTGTTTTAATGCATAGTTGTATCTTGCACTAACATATGATGATGTTCAAAGAGGTTTAGAGCTTTTGTTGTCTCCGTTTTTCAAAAAAATAATTATTTTATAGTAGTTATTTCATTGATTTAGGGAGTCTTATGAAGTTTTACTAAATTAATTGATAAACAAATTATAACGATTCTCATATACCATGAAAATGAGCTTAGAATACATTAATACCAATTTAGAATGTGGTTAGAAATTTTAAAACAACACTAAAGATTATTGGCTTAAGTATATAAAGTATTTACCAAAAACTCACTATTTTCGAAGGGGTTAACACATGGATTTTGAGAAAAATTTAAAAAATATGACAATATTGTTTTAATGCATAGTTGCATCCTGCACCAACATATGATGATGTTCAAAGAGGTTTGGAGCCTTTGTTGTCTCCGTTTTTCAAGAAAATAATTATTTTATAGTAGTTATTTCATTGATTTAGGGAGTCTTATGAAGTTTTACTAAATTAATTGATAAACAAATTATAACGATTCTCATATACCATGAAAATAAGCTTAGAATACATTAATACCAATTTAGAATGTGGTTAGAAAATTTAAAACAACACTAAAGATTATTGGCTTAAGTATATAAAGTATTTACCAAAAACTCACTATTTTCGAAGGGGTTAACACATGGATTTTGAGAAAAATTTAAAAAATATGACAATATTGTTTTAATGCATAGTTGCATCCTGCACCAACATATGATGATGTTCAAAGAGGTTTGGAGCCTTTGTTGTCTCCGTTTTTCAAGAAAATAATTATTTTATAGTAGTTGTTTCATTGATTTAGTGAGTATTATGAAGTTTTACTAAATTAATTGATAAAAAAATTATAACGATTCTCATATACCATGAAAATGAGCCTAAATTACATTAATACAAATGTAGAATGTGGTTAGAAATTTTAAAAAAACACTAAAGATTATAGGCTTATGAATATAAAATATTAACCAAAAACTTAATATTTTCGAAGGGGAACACATTGATTTTGAGAAAATTTCAAAAAATATGACAATATTGTTTTAATGCATAGTTGCATTCTGCACCAAAATATGATGATGTTCAAAGAGGTTTGGAACCTATGTTGTCTCCGTTTTTCAAGAAAATAATTATTTTATAGTAGTTATTTCATTGATTTAAGGAGTATTATGAAGTTTTACTAAATTAATTGATAAACAAATTATAACGATTCTCATATACCATGAAAATGAGCTTAAAATACATTAATACAAATGTAGAATGTGGTTAGAAATTTTAAAACAACACTAAAGATTATTGGCATAAGTATATAAAGTATTTACCAAAAACTCAATATTTTCGAATGGGTTAACACATGGATTTTGAGAAAATTTCAAAAAATATGAAAATGTTGTTTTAATGCATAGTTGTATCTTGCACTAACATATGATGATGTTCAAAGAGGTTTAGAGCTTTTGTTGTCTCCGTTTTTCAAAAAAATAATTATTTTATAGTAGTTATTTCATTGATTTAGGGAGTCTTAGGAAGTTTTACTAAATTAATTGATAAACAAATTATAACGATTCTCATATACCATGAAAATGAGCTTAAAATACATTAATACTAATGTAGAATGTGGTTAGAAATTTTAAAACAACACTAAAGATCATACGCTTCAGTATATAAAGTATTTACCAAAAACTCAATATCTTCGAAGGGGGTTAATACATGGATTTTGAGAAAATTTCAAAAAACATGATAATATTGTTTTAACGCATAGTTGCATTCTGCACCAACATATGATGATGTTCAAAGAGGTTTGGAGCTTTTGTTTTCTCCGTTTTTCAAGAAAATAATTATTTTATAGTAGTTATTTCATTGATTTAGGGAATATTATGAAGTTTTACTAAATTAATTGATAAACAAATTATAACGATTCTCATATACCATGAAAATGAGCTTAAAATATATTAATACAAATATAAAATGTGGTTAGAAATTTTAAAAAAAAACACTAAAGATTATAGGCTTATGTATATAAATATTTACCAAAAACTCAATATTTTCGATGGGTTAACACATGGATTTTGAGAAAATTTCAAATATATGAAAATGTTATTTTAATGCATAGTTGTATCCTGCACTAACATATGATGATGTTCAAAGAGGTTTGGAGCATTTGTTATCTCCGTTTTTCAAGAAAATAATTATTTTATAGTATTTATTTCATTGATTTAGGGAGTATTATGACGTTTTACTAAATTAATTGATAAACAAATTATAACGGTTCTCATATACCGTGAAAATGACCTTA
Organism: Brassica napus; assembly: GCF_020379485.1. Classification (NCBI taxonomy): domain Eukaryota; kingdom Viridiplantae; phylum Streptophyta; class Magnoliopsida; order Brassicales; family Brassicaceae; genus Brassica; species Brassica napus. Next base: position 51,344,947 of record NC_063444.1, on the reverse strand, counting down.
AGATACATTAATAAAAATGTAAAATATGGTTAGAAATTTTAAAACAACACTAAAGATTATTGGCATCAGTATATAAAGTATTTAGCAAAAACTCAATATTTTCGAAGGGGCTAACACATGCATTTTGAGAAAATTTCAAAAAATATGAAAATATTGTTTTAATGCATAGTTGCATCCTGCACCAACATATGATGATGTTCAAAGAGGTTTGGAGCCTTTGTTGTCTCTGTTTTTCAAGAAAATATTTATTTTATAGTAGTTATTTCATTAATTTAGTGAGTATTACGAAGTTTTACTAAATTAATTGATAAACAAATTATAACGATTCTCATATACCATGAAAATGAGCTTAAAATACATTAATACAAATGTAGAATGTGGTTAGAAATTTTGAAAAAAAAACACTAAAGATTATAGGCTTATGTATATAAAATATTTACCAAAAACTCAATATTTTTGAAGGGGAACACATGGATTTTGAGAAACTTTTAAAAAATATGACAATAATATTTTAATGCATAGTTGCATTCTGCACCAACATATGATGATGTTCAAAGAGGTTTGGAGCCTTTGTTGTCTCTGTTTTTCAAGAAAATAATTATTTTATAGTAGTTATTTCATTGATTTATGGAGTATTATGAAGTTTTACTAAATTAATTGATAAACAAATTATTACGATTCTCATATACCATGAAAATGAGCTTAAAATACATTAATACAAATGTAGAATGTGGTTAGAAATTTTAAAACAACACTAAAGATTATAGGCTTATGTATATAAATATTTACCAAAAACTCAATATTTTTGATGGAGTTAACACATGGATTTTGAGAAAATTTCAAAAAAATATGAAAATATTGTTTTAATGCATAGTTGTATCCTGCACTAACATATAATGATGTTCAAAGAGGTTTGGAGCCTTTGTTGTCTCCGTTTTTCAAGAACATAATTATTTTATAGTAGTTATTTCATTGATTTAGGGAGTATTATGAAGTTTTACTAAATTAATTGATAAACAAATTATAACGATTCTCATATACCATGAAAATGAGCTTAAAATACATTAATACAAATGTAGAATATGGTTAGAAATCTTAAAACAACACTAAAGATTATTGGCTTTAATATATAAAGTATTTACCAAAAACTCACTATTTTCGAAGGGGTTAACACATGGATTTTAAGAAAAATTTAAAAAATATGACAATATTGTTTTAATGCATAGTTGCATCCTGCACCAACATATGATGATGTTCAAAGAGGTTTGGAGCCTTTGTTGTCTCCGTTTTTCGAGAAAATAATTATTTTATAGTAGTTATTTCATTGATTTAGAGACTATTATGAAGTTTTACTAAATTAATTGATAAACAAATTATAACGATTCTCATATACCATGAAAATGAGCTTAAAAAACATTAATACAAATGTAGAATATGGTTAGAAATTTTAAAACAACACTAAAGATTATTGGCTTCAGTATATAAAGTATTTACCAAAACCTCATTATTTTCGAAGGGGTTAACACATGGATTTTGAGAAAATTTCAAAAAATATGACAATATTGTTTTAATGCATAGTTGCATCCTGCACCAACATATGATGATGTTCAAAGAGGTTTGGAGCCTTTGTTGTCTCCGTTTTTCAAGAAAATAATTATTTTATATTAGTTATTTCATTGATTTAGGAAGTATTATGAAGTTTTACTAAATTAATTGATAAACAAATTATAACGATTCCCATATACCATGAAAAAGAGCTTAAAATACATTAGTACCAATGTAGAATGTGGTTAGAAATTTTAAAACAACACTAAAGATCATAGGCTTCAGTATATAAAGTATTTACCAAAAACTCAATATTTTCGAAGGGGTTAACACATGGATTTTGAGAAAATTTCTATAAATATGACATAATTGTTTTAATGCATAGTTGCATCCTGCACCAACATATGATGATATTCAAAGAGGTTTGGAGCCTTTGTTGTCTCCGTTTTTCAAGAAAATAATTATTTTATAGTAGTTATTTCATTGATTTAGTGAGTATTATGCAGTTTTACTAAATTAATTGATAAAAAATTATAACGATTCTCACCATGAATATGAGCTTAAAATACATTAATACAAATGTAGAATGTGGTTAAAAATTTAAAAAAAAACACTAAAGATTATAGGCTTATGTATATAAAATATTAACCAAAAACACAATATTTTCGAAGGGGAACACATGGATTTTGAGAAAATTTCAAAAAATATAACAATATTGTTTTAATGCATAGTTGCATTCTACACAAACATACGATGATGTTCAAAGAGGTTTGGAGCCTTTGTTGTCTCCGTTTTTCAAGAAAATAATTATTTTATAGTAGTTATTTCATTGATTTAGAGAGTATTATGAAGTTTTACTAAATTAATTGATAAACAAATTATAACGATTCTCATATACCATAAAATGAGCTTAAAATACATTAATACAAATGTAGAATATGGTTAGAAATTTTAAAACAACACCAAAGATTATTGGCTTCAGTATATAAAGTATTTACCAAAAACTCACTATTTTTGAAGGGGTTAACACATGGATTTTGAGAAAATTTCAAAAAATATGACTGTATTGTTTTAATGCATAGTTGCATCCTGCACCAACATATGATGATGTTCAAAGAGATTTGGAGCCTTTGTTGTCTCCGTTTTTCAAGAAAATAATTATTTTATATTAGTTATTTCATTAACTTAGGGAGTATTATTAAGTTTTACTAAATTAATTGATGAACAAATTATAACGATTCTCATATACCATGAAAATGAGCTTAAAATACATTAATTCAAATGTAGAATATGTTTAGAAATTTTAAAACAACACTAAAGATTATTGGCTTCAGTATATAAAGTATTTACCAAAAACTTAATATTTTCGAAGGGGTTGTTAACACATGGATTTTGAGAAAATTTTAAAAAATATCAAAATGTTATTTTAATGCATAGTTGTATCCTGCACTAACATATGATGATGTTCAAAGAGGTTTGGAGCATTTGTTGTCTCCGTTTTTCAAGAAAATAATTATTTTATAGTAGTTATTTCATTGATTTAGGGAGTATTATGACGTTTTACTAAATTAATTGATAAACAAATTATAACGGTTCTCATATACCGTGAAAATGACCTTAAAATACATTAATAAAAATGTAAAATATGGTTAGAAATTTTTAAACAACACTAAAGATTATTGGCTTCAGTATATAAAGTATTTAGCAAAAACTCAATATTTTCGAAGGGGCTAACACATGCATTTTGAGAAAATTTCAAAAAATATGAAAATATTGTTTTAATGCATAGTTGCATCCTGCACCAACATATGATGATGTTCAAAGAGGTTTGGAGCCTTTGTTGTCTCTGTTTTTCAAGAAAATATTTATTTTATAGTAGTTATTTCATTAATTTAGTGAGTATTACGAAGTTTTACTAAATTAATTGATAAACAAATTATAACGATTCTCATATACCATGAAAATGAGCTTAAAATACATTAATACAAATGTAGAATGTGGTTAGAAATTTTAAAAAAAAAAACACTAAAGATTATAGGCTTATGTATATAAAATATTTACCAAAAACTCAATATTTTCGAAGGGGAACACATGGATTTTGAGAAACTTTTAAAAAATATGACAATAATATTTTAATGCATAGTTGCATTCTGCACCAACATATGATGATGTTCAAAGAGGTTTGGAGCCTTTGTTGTCTCTGTTTTTCAAGAAAATAATTATTTTATAGTAGTTATTTCATTGATTTAGGGAGTATTATGAAGTTTTACTAAATTAATTGATAAACAAATTATTACGATTCTCATATACTATGAAAATGAGCTTAAAATACATTAATACAAATGTAGAATGTGGTTAGAAATTTTAAAACAACACTAAAGATAATAGGCTTATGTATATAAATATTTACCAAAAACTCAATATTTTTGATGGAGTTAACACATGGATTTTGAGAAAATTTCAAAAAATATGAAAATATTGTTTTAATGCATAGTTGTATCCTGCACTAACATATAATGATGTTCAAAGAGGTTTGGAGCCTTTGTTGTCTCCGTTTTTCAAGAACATAATTATTTTATAGTAGTTATTTCATTGATTTAGGGAGTATTATGAAGTTTACTAAATTAATTGATAAACAAATTATAACGATTCTCATATACCATGAAAATGAGCTTAAAATACATTAATACAAATGTAGAATATGGTTAGAAATCTTAAAACAACACTAAAGATTATTGGCTTTAATATATAAAGTATTTACCAAAAACTCACTATTTTCGAAGGGGTTAACACATGGATTTTGAGAAAAATTTAAAAAATATGACAATATTGTTTTAAAGCATAGTTGCATCCTGCACCAACATATGATGATGTTCAAAGAGGTTTGGAGCCTTTGTTGTCTCCGTTTTTCGAGAAAATAATTATTTTATAGTAGTTATTTCATTGATTTAGGGACTATTATGAAGTTTTACTAAATTAATTGATAAACAAATTATAACGATTCTCATATACCATGAATATGAGCTTAAAATACATTAATACAAATGTAGAATATGGTTAGAAATTTTAAAACAACACTAAAGATTATTGGCTTAAGTATATAAAATATTTACCAAAAACTCAATATTTTCGAAGGGGGTTAACACATGGATTTTTTATAATTTAATTTAGTAAAACTTCATATACTCCCTAAATTAATGGACTAACCTTTATAAAATTGCTATTATCTAGAGAAATTGAGACAAAAAATGTTCCAAAACTATTTGACCATCATCATATATTAGTACATGATGCAACTATGCATTAAAACAATATTGTCATATTTTTTGAAATTTAATCAAAATCCATGTGTTAACCCCTATGAAAATTTTGAGTTTTTGGTAAATGTTTTATATACTGAAACCTATAATCTTTACTGTTGTTTTAAAATTTCTAACCATATTCTACATTTGTATTAATGAATTTTAAGCTCTTTTTCATGATATATGGGAATCGTTATAATTTTTTATAATTTAATTTAGTAAAACTTCATATACTCCCTAAATTAATGGACTAACCTTTATAAAATTGCTATTATCTAGAGAAATTGAGACAAAAAATGTTCCAAAACTATTTGACCATCATCATATATTAGTACATGATGCAACTATGCATTAAAACAATATTGTCATATTTTTTGAAATTTAATCAAAATCTATGTGTTAACCTAACCCCCTACGAAAATATTAAGTTTTTGGTAAATACTTTATATACTGAAGCCTATAATCTTTAGTGTTGTTTTAAAAATTCTAACCATATTGTACATTTGTATTAATGTATGATAAACTCTCTTGCATGGTAAATGAGCATCGTTCAATTGTTTTTACAAATTAATTTAGTAATACTTCATATACTCCGTAAATTAGTGGACTGGCCATTATAAAATCGCTATTATCTTGAAAAATAGGAACAACAAAGGCTCCATACCTCTTTGAACATCATTATATATTAGTTAAGGATGCAACTATGCATTAAAACAATATTGTCATATTTTTTGAAATTTTTTCAGAATCCATGTGTTAACCCCCGTACGAAAATATTGAGTTTTTGGTAAATGTTTTATATTCTGATGCCTATAATCTTTAGTGTTGTTTTAAAATTTCTAACCACATTCTACATTTGTCTTAATGTATTTTAAGTTCTTTTTCATGGTATATGGGAATTGTTATAATTTTTTATAAATTAATTTATTAAATCTTCATAATACTCCCTAAATTGAAGGAATAACCACTATAAAATCACTATTTTCTTGAAAACGGAGACAACAAAGGCTCCAAACCTTTTTGAAAATCATCATATGTTAGTGCAGAATGCAACTATGCATTAAAACAATATTGTCGTATTTTTAAAAAATTCTCAAAATTCATGTGTTATCACCAACGAAAATATTGATGTTTTGGTAAATGTTTTATATACTGAAGCCTATAATCTTTTGTGTTGTTTTAAAATTTTAACCATAGTCTACATTTGTATTAATGTATGCTAAACTTTTTTTCATGGTAAATGAGCAAAGTTCAATTGTTTTATAATTTAATTTAGTAAAACTTCATATACTCCCTAAATTAGGGGAATAACCATTATAAAATCGCTATTATCTAGATAAATGGAGACAAAAAATGTTCCAAACCTTTTTGACCATCATCGTATATTAGTACATAATGCAATTATGCATTAAAACAATATTATCATATTTTAAAAAAAAATTGTCAAAATCTATGTGTTGACCGACCCCTTACGAAAATATTGAGTTTTTGGTAGATACTTTACATACTGAGCCTATCATCTTTAGTGTTGTTTTAAAATTTCTAACCATATTCTACATTTGTATTAATGTATGCTACACTTTCTTTCATGGTAAATGAGCATCGTTCAGTTGTTTTTTATAAATTAATTTAGTTATACTCAACAACATGCATGGATTATTTTACTTTTTGTTTTCAGAAAACTACAAACCATGCATGTTACCAACCCCAGTCATACAGTGCATGAGTGTACAGAATATTTTGTAATTATTATTTTTTTTAATAAATGAATTGTTATATTATGAATGTTATAAGTTTTAAAAGTTTCTAGCTAACTCGGAATGATCGTAAGTAAGTACTTCAGAATTCAGTCAACCAACACTAAATTGTGGATAACCTCAACAAAATCTTCTTTTTGGATAAGATAACCTCAACACAATCTATATATGAGACTGCATTGGACTTTTTTTTTTTTGAGAAAACTGCATTGGACTTTCATAATCTATAGTAGTAGTACGTAACATTTTGAACTGCATTGAAACTTTCATAGTATACAAAATAAACTAATGCAAATTGTCTAATTTGTCCAAAATTATCGATCATCTTTTGTGTTTTAGCTAAGCCAGCCAGCTATTGTTCATGTTCAATATATACAGATATTATTCTTTTTTGGTCAAAGGCACAATATATACAGATATATATGTCTATATATAGGGTTAATTATATATATCAAACTCAGAACAAAACAAAGTTTAAGGTCTAAAATTACGGTGGCTTCTAAGCTCTCCTCTCATCCGTTGAGTTATATATCCCTACAAAGAAAAACTACGTTTCTTTCACATGTTCTACAAATAAATTGATACGTATTGTTCGTTGACTTGAAAGGGTAACTAAGAAGAAAATGGCAAGAAGAGAAGACGATATGGAGAAAGTGAAAGACAAATCTGAGCCGTTGCTGCTTCCGGAGAATGGATCCGACGTCTCAGAAGAAGAAGGAGCGTCGTGGATGGTTTGTCTAAGCACATTCATTGCCGTTTGTGGTTCCTACGAGTTTGGAACCTGCGTAAGTTTCTTTTAATTAAGATTACAAAGAAAAATGAAAATTTGTTATTCATACGAGAAAATTTCCACACTTTTTTATTAATAGGTGGGGTATTCCGCTCCGACCCAGTTCGGGATAATGGAAGAACTTAATTTATCATATTCCCAGGTTTAAAATCATATGAAGTATTCAACATTTAGATTTGTTTTACGATGATTTTCTTACTAATCCACTTTTTAATTTAGTTTTCAGTTTTCGGATCTATATTGAATGTGGGAGCAGTTCTTGGCGCTATAACATCGGGAAAGATCTCTGATTTCATCGGTCGGAAAGGGGTACAAAAACATAGCTTAACAAAAAGTCAAAAATTATATGTTGTGTTATAATAGTAAATGTATTATTCATCTCAATATGCACACAAGAATCAAATTAACATTTTATGATATTTACATTTTTACTATATTTTGTTCAACAACAAAACAAAATGCATATATTTTTTTGGTCACATGCATGTGGATTTTGCGACAGGCCATGAGGTTGTCTTCGGTGATCTCTGCCATCGGCTGGATGATTATATATTTCTCCAAGGTTATTCAGTGTGCTGAATATTCTTCATTTTTTTCTCTTACAAATTTACAGAATATTGGCGTTTAGTATCGTCATTTTAAATTTTGTTCAATTATTAACTAGGGTGACATACCTTTGGACTTCGGTAGATTTCTCACGGGTTATGGTTGCGGTACCCTTTCGTATGTGGTATGACATTTTCCAATTGTTATAAACAAAACCATTTGTCGATGAAACGATGAAAAAATTACATTTTAACTTAATATTCACATTTGCATTTGTCTTTTTCTAGGTTCCGGTTTTCATCGCCGAAATTAGTCCGAGAAAACTACGAGGAGCATTGGCTACGCTTAACCAGGTGATGCATTTTATTTTATTCGAATGACAAATGTATGTGACTACAATAGAGTCAGAGACAGGACATGTATTCCAGCTTGTGTTAGGTCTAGTCTGTGGTTAAAATTGTATTAGGGTTGTTTTGTAAAGTCTTTAACATATTATGGTTTTTCTAACTAAAATATTTTTTTATGATATTTCTGCAGCTCTTTTTAGTAATCGGATTGGCTTCCATGTTCCTCATAGGTGCCGTCATAAACTGGAGAGCTCTTGCACTAACTGGTAAATTTGTTTGTGCACTAGCTAATACATTTGAAAACATTTGGTATTGGTTTTAGCAATAGTAGCAAAGATGGTATTATATTTCATTTGTTATAATAAAACTGGTTTGGTTAATTAATTTCAGGAGTTGTACCGTGTGTGATTCTATTTTTTGGGACTTGGTTCATTCCCGAATCACCTAGATGGCTGGTATTATTAAAGTTTGAAATTCAATTTCGGTTTGGTTAAGGCTTTAGAATCTATGGTTGAAAACTTACCCAAGCCTCTCAAATGCTTTTGGCGTTTCAAGGAAATGGTTGGCCGCCACCGCGATTTCGAAATTGCGTTGCAAAAACTGAGGGGTCCTAACGCCAATATCGCAAGAGAAGCCGATGAAATCAAAGTACGTTTTGAACCAAAGACTGGATTACAAAACCGGTTCCGGTACGTGACATTGCATTTTATAAAACTTTCTATAACTCCGGTTTTTGGATTTCGGTTTACAGGAGTACTTAGCGACTATAGCGCACCTTCCGAAAACCACACTACTAGACCTTATTGACAAAAAGAACATACGTTTTGTCATTGTAAGAATCTCTAATTCAAATAACCATGCTTCTCGGGTCACTTTGGTTTTTAATTATAGCTGTATTATACCAGGTTGGAGTTGGTTTAATGTTTTTCCAACAATTCGTTGGAATAAATGGGGTTATCTTCTATGCACAGCAAATTTTTGTATCAGCAGGTTATAATTTGAACCGGATCTAGTTAGTTTTGATTTCCAACAGGTTTAATTTCTAGACCACTCATCGGTTTTGTACGGGTTTGGGTGTACCAGGAGCATCTCCAACTCTTGGAAGCATTCTATACTCGATCGAACAAGTCATTCTTACAGCTCTAGGCGCAACGTTACTAATTGATCGGCTTGGACGAAGACCACTTCTTCTTGTATGGTTCTTGCTTCCATTTTCAAGAAAACAAAGAATACCGATTTGGATTATTCCTCTGACCTTATTAAAATATTGTAGGCTTCAGCTGTGGGGATGCTGATTGGATGTTTGCTCATCGGAAATTCATTTCTTCTAAAGGTCAATATCAAACAAAAATGAAGAAAAATTCATTTCGCTGGATAGTTTAATTAACCGATTTTATTTTGTTTTTGACGTTGATTAACCAGGCCCATGGTTTAGCACTTGATATCATTCCGGCCCTAGCAGTTAGCGGTGTCTTGGTAAGCATCTATGAACTCAGGTTTTGGTTGTTAACCTTTGGATTGGTCCGGTTTACAGATCGGTTAACTAGGAATTCCATTTTCAGGTCTATATCGGTTCATTTTCGATTGGAATGGGTGCAATCCCATGGGTTATAATGTCTGAGGTAGTATCAAAACGATAAAGTATGTTCATATTGTCATTGCCATGATGTTTTCTAACTTACTCTTATTTTTCTAGATATTCCCAATAAATTTGAAAGGAACTGCTGGAGGACTTGTCACTGTTGTGAATTGGCTTAGTTCGTGGTTTGTTTCCTTAACGTTCAACTTTCTCATGATCTGGAGCCCTCATGGTATTATATTATTCTTCATTCGAACAAATTATTGTTTTTATTGTTTTTTCATGCATAACTAGATAAACATATATTATTGACAATTTTTGGTTTTCAGGTGCATTTTATGTCTATGGTGGGGTTTGTGTATTGGCCATTATCTTCATAGCAAAACTTGTTCCTGAAACCAAAGGCAAGACCTTGGAAGAGATTCAAGCAATGATGATGTAAATTATTAAATTTCAATATGTATTAAGTTATACCAATATCTGCATGCAAATGCATTTTATTTTCAATGTTCTATTGGTTCAAGATATCGTAGCAGTGCTTTTCTACATTTTCTTGCATATTCTAAGAATTGTTAAGCTTTATTTGTTTTGTTTTTAGTATTTTCATAATTTTATTATTAAAACAAATATGCATTACATTATCAAGTTTCGATGGATATGGATGAGATTTATCCTACATATAATAAAAGAAGTTTCTCAATGGTTAACATCATAATGCGTATGTACTATATTACAGATACATAGTACATATTAAAAGGAGTTTCTTATAATCTGTTTTTGTAACATTTCAAACCTTAATTGTTTGATCTGCCACTAACCACAAAACTCATCAGACTTATGTACTGTATTACAAATACCTCTCAAAGTTTGTGTGGGGATGACGGGCTCCATTAAAATTGTTATAGGAATAGTATTTTGATTGTCAGATTGGGTCAACACTCAAAAGAACTCATGTACGCCCTCTCTCCTGCTTAAAATTCGTGTTGGCCTAACAAAAAGGTAACTATTGGCAATGAAACATCGACAAAGTCGTGTATATTTTGTCAACCCATTAGTTCTTTTTATTTTGGATAGCTTTAATTTTTTCTTCTCTTTTTTGTTGCTAAAATAAATAATGTAGAAAATCTGTGACAAAAGAAAAAAAGTAGAAAATATTTACTTTAGATCATATTTGTTATGTTGATGCAGTAGCATTAAATAGATTATTGGTCCATCACCATCAACTTATTAAGTAGGTAACCAATTTAGATCTCCAAATAAGTTCGTATTATCATTACTATAAAGGGCCGCGTGCGTGAATTTTGTATCCTTTCCTTCCAAGTAATAAAATCTCATTTCTTCTTTTAAATTCTGTACAAGAAACTTACACGATCAAATGTAAATAAAGTACAAAATATGACCCTATGGAAAATTATTTAACCAATCGATCCGTTTAGAATAGCGCAAGCGAGTTCCGAACCATATTATTCAATACCTTGACAATAACTGAATAACTGTCTACTAGCTTACTGATGTATATATTACCATCTATAGTACTCGTTTTCTACATTAGTTGTAAACAAATATTTCTAGAGTTCTGCAGTCATACCTTGACAATAACTGAATAATTAAGTGTCTACCAGCTTACTCATGTATATAACCATATACTAATATTACTCGTTTTCTACATTAGTTGTAAATAAATATTTCTAGATAGAGTTCTGCTGTCATAATTAAAAAAAACATGGACGCAACGAAAAAGATGATTGTGTAATGCATACATAACATCAAAATAAGTGATGTTTGAAAATCTCAGATAAAATACCATGGAGCCTCGTGTTTCGTCCAAAGGCTTATTTTACTACTTTAGAAGGTTCAACGAAACTAAATATAACAATATGTTTTCAGCTTGCACATATCAAAATGTATGTTGGTTTTCGGTGTTTTGTACTGTTTACATTTACCTTATGTTTAATTTGCTTAATCACGTTAGAATATAATAACATTATTGATGCCAAAAAAAATATAATAACGTTCTTCTTCTTCTTATTATTATCATTATTATTATTATTATTATTATTATTACTAGGCAAGGAATCCGTGCGTATGGGAACTCATTTTATAAATGAATCAATATTATTCAACCTATTTTGTCCTAAATATATTCAATCATGTTTTGAGTCTTTAAATTATTTATTTCCAAGATGTTTTATATTAAAATTTCACAATTAATATATATTAATTTTGATTTGTAACATTTCCAACGGTGTGAACAAAAAATTATGATTGTTCAAACAAAACTCCATCATCTTTCTTTTATATATTTATGTTATGTTTATATATATAATATATTTAATATTTTAATAATATGTCTTTATCAATGAGCCAAAAAATATATTTCAATTTATTTAATAAAAATAAAAGATAAACCCACATAAACAGATCCATATGGGGTTTAAGGTTTTGAAAATATTGTTCATTTTGATAACGGGCTTTGCAATTCTCTTGGGGAATTTTAATATAGTTCATATGATATTGCTTACCTATTTAGGCTTTATGCTTTTTTGTTATAAATTTGTAATTCTTCTTTTCTGAAATAGTAAATGAAATATTTGAAAGCTAATTCAATTCTATATTATGTAGAAAATCAGATCCAGATCTGCTTGAATTATCTTCCTCGCCAAATATAAAATACCAAAGCATTTCGATATAAGAAATGGAATGGCTGTTTACTGAAAATAAATACATTGTTAGAAAAGGCTTATAGCTGTCCACACCCATCATGCCAATAAACAACACCACGAAAGAGGAGTGCTAGTACAAGTAATTGATTACATAATTAGTTTTATCAAGGACTAATTAAGAAGACTTAGTCACATATATTTATATAGATTTATGTTTCAGTCTCTGTTGAACTTGAAGCATCAACGGGAAGACGTGCGTCAAGACGTTGCTTGGATAGGTAATAAATAATGCTGCTATATCATATGGACAGAGACGAAAGTAACATCTGAGCATATATGCTTCATTCACACAAACTTTAGTATTAACAACTAATGAGCATTTATACTAATTCTCTTAAAAACTTAAAATGATTCAATACTTGATATGACTTCTGATTTTATCAAATTATTTGTGTACGTCTACCAACAAACTTTAGTCATGCGAATGAGTCGGATACATTATCCATCTAATCCAGCATGTCATTTATAAAATTTATTAGTATTGTTTAGTATAATATCTTTCATCTTTTGACAAATACATTAAACAAACTATATATGTACCTTATTTTTCTGATGGACAACTGGATATACATGAGCAAAATAAGTATTTCTTCGCATTTGAATAAAAAATTACTACAAGTATCGATGAATCTATGTGCATGTATTAGTGTATATGATTTAGAGATCAGACATGTTAGTAGTTAATCACCCATTGACGAGAGCATTGGTAACATTTTTTAAATAAATTCTATAAATAATTGAAATTAATTATGTAAATGTATATTATAATTTTTCTAAATACCATACTTTTTTTTGAAAAAAAAATAGCACACTTTTTCTAAAAATAGGACAACTTTTGAAAAATCTTAAAGCTTTTGTTTTAGAAAACAATATTACCAACTAATTTAGGAAGGCTTAGTTGCCCTAGTAAGTTTCTTTTAAAAATCTTCAAGCTTTTGTTAAGAATGTTCTTTCCTTTTTTTATCCTAAGTAAATTCTTACATAATTCAGATAAGCCATTCTCGTTATTATAAGTTTTTTAATCATTTTTTTATTATTACGAAATCAATCATTTTAAACAGTATGATGATATATCAAAAATCCTAAGTATCAAAATAGCGTTTTAGATTACAGCAAGACATCTCTTTAATTCAACCAGCCTCATGTTCAGTTTAGTCAATATATATTGGGTATATTTTAAAAAGATCAAGCATATACAGTATTTATAGATATCAAGACAAAGCATATAGTTCCCAAAGTATCTCTCTCTTGTTCAGTTCTTATCTCTATTCAATTATAGTGTCGAGAATATGGAGGGAGATAATCATAGTATGGAGAAAGGATTACTACTGGTAAATAAGGAAGAGAAGAGAGGAAGCTCAGAAACAACGATAACTCCACTTCTTATCTTCACCACTTTCATCATTGTCTCTGCGTCCTACAGCTTTGGAATTGCCGTATGTTCCCATCTCTCTCTATATATATAAGGGTAGAATAGTCACCATCCCCTTCTAGTTCTGTGTGGAGAATCTAAGGAATTCTCAATTTTTTTTAATATAATTTGCTTACTACTAGATACTACACATTGATGGAGGTGATTTCTAAAAGTGGATATAAGTTTGGAGAAAAGAGATGTAAGAAAAAAAACCTAGTGGTTATTTGCATGCAGGTCAATGGACAGAAGTTATCTAATTTCAGGAAAAGGAATCGATATCATGATAATTCATTAATCCTAGCTAGTTATATGCAGTAACTTTGAAAGTACGTGAATGTATATACATGTACTTACTGAAATTAGGATATATCGTTTCTTCGGGAACATAGGTATCATTTTCATTTTTTTTGGTCTTTCGTTGTGAAGTATCCTTATAACCTTGTTTTCATAATTCAGATATGTCTTTGCTCGTTTTAGGGTTAGCAGATAATATATCCCAACTGTACAGAGACTCATATGTATTCCAAATATGCATATGGTAAACAGTTAGGTTTTACTGCCGGTACAATGTCTTCTATTATGGAAGATCTTGATCTTTCCATCGCACAAGTAAGCCTCTATTTCACTATATATTATTTTATATGTCTATACGTTTTAACAAATATAAATTTTACTTCAGATATTTCTAATAAAAATACTTTTCACAGTTTTCAGTATTTGGTTCGCTACTGACTTTTGGAGGAATGATCGGTGCAATATTTAGCGCAACAATTGCAGATGCCTTCGGTCGTAAAATGGTTAAATATTCATTATTGTGGAATCCACCCTCTAACTCTCGATAATGTCTCTATTAATTTAATCTTTAACCTCTAAACCCTTTGTACCTTTTCGTTCTAATTATTTCTTTAGACGTTGTGGGTGGCCGAGGCATTCTTCATAAGTGGATGGCTTGCAATTGCACAAGCCAAGGTTTCTTCACGACCCATTTAATATCTTACTTCATTAATAATAATCTCACGTACTAATCTCAATTAATCTATCTTCCCATAGAATATTATCTGGTTAGACTTTGGACGATTCTTTGTGGGAACTGGAGTTGGTCTCGCTAGCTACGTGGTAAACAATTATTTTATTTACATAGATTAATCATCTCTAAACTTGTAATAATTATAGCTGATTTATTTTAAAATATGTAGGTTCCTGTATATATCGCAGAAATAACTCCTAAAAATGTGAGAGGCACTTTTACATTTAGCAATCAGGTAATGCATATATTACTAGTTTATAATCAAACTTAATATATACACACAAACTAATACACTATTTTACTATTGATTGAAATCTTATAGCTTTTGCAAAATTGTGGGATCGCAACCGCATATTACATTGGAAATTTCGTATCATGGAGAACGATAGCCTTGATCGGTACTCCTTCCCACTTATATTTTTTTTTATTTGCCACATGTTTTAGTTTCCCCATATTACTTAACTATTAAATGTATTCATCGTTAAATAATTAATTAATATATAAAACTATTTTAATTAGAGGACTTCTACATCTTCAGGCATTATCCCATGCTTGATACAATTTTTGGGGTTATTTTTCATCCCGGAGTCTCCAAGATGGCGGGTTAGTCGTATGAATCATATCATTTCTCTAATTAAAGAAAAGAGAACGTTTATATAAAATTATTCTTTACGTCGATAACAAGTATTAAAATTAATGTATTTATTTAGGCAAAAGAAAACCGTGATGAAGAGTGTGAAGTTGTTCTTCAAAACTTACGAGGAAAAGAAGCTGATATTGTGAAGGAAACTCGTGAAATCATGGTACACATACGTCTAAATGATGAATAATCAAAATTAGGCTTATTTTTGCTACATATTAAAACTTTATTATCATTATATACAGATTTTTTTTTCATAACTTCGCAGATTTCTGTTGATGCTACCGCAAATATCAGCATGCAAAGTCTTTTCAAAAGAAAATATGCTCGTCAACTTATAGTAAGAAAATACGTTTGAAAAAAAAATTATCAAACAAATTTATTAAATTACATTTTACTTATATTGATTTTTGCTTTTGGTTAATTATATTTAGATCGGAGTAGGTGTGATGCTTTTACAGCAGTTATGTGGAAGTTCAGGGATAAGTTATTACGCAGGCAGCATATTTGACCTTGCTGGTAACATTATATATTTACTGATTATTACGTAATTTAACAATTGGTTCTTATGAAAAAGTAAAATAAATACTTTTCACTCTTAAGGATTTCCTTCTCAGACTGGGATGACGGTGTTGTCTATGGTCGTGGTACGTATATATGTAAATAATAGAAAATTAAAAAGTCACTACTTTGATTTGTTCATTATTCTCTGTAACCTAGCTCCCCATTTTTTTTGTCTTTACGATGATTGATTATAAACTTTAACCAATGAGCATGCTAGGTACCAAAAGCTATATTGGGCCTGATCATTGTGGATCGATGGGGAAGACGACCACTTCTGATGGTTAGAATAATTTTATTTAATATATTACTTTAGTTTGTTTTTTGCTAAATTGTAAATGTCATTACTTCGAAAAGAATGAAAGTTCGGTTACAAAATGAATTGAAACCAACATCTGCTATAACAGCCATTCAGATTCTAAGAAGTCGCAAAAAGTTTAAAAAAAAACCTCTAAGAACCTAGGTGATTTAGTTCAAGCTTCTAGCAATAGAGAGCCTGAAACTAATTTACATTTCAGTACAAGAGACAACAATTTAAAGATCCCTAACCAAAACCTTCTTGCTTAGCCTGAACAAACCTGCTGAGACAAGAGGAATAGCCGGAGGGTAGGATCAGTCGAGCACTCACCGAAGTGGCTCCAAGCAGGCATCGACGGAGGCGGCTGGCTCACGCCCCGGAGCTCCACTGGAGGAGGACGTCGGCAAAAACCAGACCCTAGCTATCTCAACAGAAGATGGAGTGTAGACCCGTGGCTATGCTGCTGAATATGAAGCTCAAGTTACGGTCAAGCGCAAGCGGAACAACATGCTCCCCATCCGGTCACGCGACACAAAGGATACATCACAAACAACAGGAACACTCAATCGGACTGTCGGAGCCTTGGCGTAAGGAAAGTTGAGCACGGAAGGGGTTGAAAACTCCTTGAAAACAGGCGACCTTGAAAGAGAAAGAGCTCAGCCTAGAAACAGTTGAAACCTCCACAGCGGATTGTCCTCAAAACCTTAGTGAAACGGCGCCAGTAGTTGGAA
Organism: Brassica napus; assembly: GCF_020379485.1. Classification (NCBI taxonomy): domain Eukaryota; kingdom Viridiplantae; phylum Streptophyta; class Magnoliopsida; order Brassicales; family Brassicaceae; genus Brassica; species Brassica napus. The sequence goes on along the minus strand of NC_063444.1, from coordinate 51,327,687 downwards.
GGATAGCCCAATCGATCATCAGAGGAGCGCCATGGATACCGTCTCTTGGACTAGGTGACAGAGTCCCTCAGTGGTGCGTCTCCAACCACCTTACACTCAGAGACTGAGCGGAGAAGCTCTACAAATACCTTGGGCCTAACCGATAGAGGAGACCGACTGGAGCGAGACGACGATACAGGAGCGTGATGGTAGCGACCCTTCAGAGGCTCCGGCGGGTCTCGGATCTCAGATCTGACCCAGATCCGAGCGCAGACGGCGACTACAGGGAGATCCAAGGCGTCCAAGGGTCCTCCTATTCTTCTCACCTCGCCAGTGTTCCCGAGAAACAAAGACGTCTTTGATTTCTAACAGATCCGGTGGAAGAGCTCCATCAGAACTAGAAGCACCGTGCAAGGAGGAGAGAAAGAAGGGAGAACAGCTTGGATGTGAGACGAGAAGAACGTCGAGCCCACCACCCGCGGCGACCGGAGATAGGGAATCACCGACCACCGCGAAAGAGATCAGAATTTGTGGCGGCGCTAGGGTTAGGGGAAGCAAAGGGGGAGAGACTCTCGAGAGAAATTTCTCTCACCTCTCTCTTGTTTTTGTTTTTTGATTTTTACTTTAGTTTGTTAATATATATAGCTTTGTTGTTCTACATATAATTTAATGAACAAAATTGCAGGCATCTGCGTTTGGGTTATGTTTAAGCTGTATTTCTCTTGCATTAGCGTTTGGATTCAAAGGTGTCCCTGGCATTGTAAATTTTACTCCCACTATGGCATTTATTGGAATATTGGTAAGTGATATATCTATGATTCACTTATTTGAATAGATCTCACACACAAAAAAAATCATTTCTTCCGCTTTTTCTTGTTCGTTTAGTTTGCTTTATATTTCAACCTAACAACAATTTCAAGTTTGATCCTATTAATATATACATATAAGTTATTATTGTTATTTTCAGTTTGATGTATAAATGCTATATTAATTTCACAATGTGATAAAGTAAAATAATATTTATGTTCCAAACAGACATATGTTATGATGTTCGCTGCTGGACTAGGAGCGTTGCCATGGATTATAATGTCTGAGGTATATCCATATGTACTTATTTTTTGCATGTTCAAGCAAAAAAAAGTAATCAGTTTTCTTAAATTGTAACTGATCATATATATTTTTTAAATTGTAGATATTTCCGATGGATATGAAAGTAGTAGCTGGGAGTTTAGTAACCATAACAAATTGGTTTACCGGTTGGATAGTCAGCTACTGTTTCAATTTTATGCTCATTTGGAGCCCTACCGGTACGTTAATAGTACTTTACAAACTGAATCTAATTTAGTTCAGTATAAAGTTTTATTTTTCTTCTTTTCTACAAGCTTTTTATTAAAGGCATCTTGTCTACAAGCTTTTCACTAAATTAAGATATACGTTCTTACAAAACCAAATTCAAATTCAATTTAGATTTAATATTATTTAGCACGTTTAGTTTGGACACACACACATATATCTATATATTATAAATGATATATTCACACACTATAATTTTCTCTTTCTCATATGAAACATCATTTTCATATAATTTTCTCATAGATCAATCTATTGAAGTTTCGAGTTCTTTATATATATTTTGGATCTTTTAAATGATATATAATATATGAAATTCAAGTTTAAGATAACAATACTAATACTGATATTAATTTATTTTTTGTGAATTTTAATTGTAGGGACCTTCATTATATTCGCTATAATGAGTGGATTAACAGTTGTATTTGCATGGTGTTTGGTGCCTGAAACTCGAGGATTGACGTTAGAAGAAATCCAATTTCCACGTGAGAGTTGATGAACCCACACAAACAATATAAAGCTACTAATGTCTAAATTCTTTATCGAAATAAATTATGTGTAGGATCATGTTGTCGATCATTGATGATCTAATCGATCACACGATCAGATCTTCTCCTCTTTTTTATGAACTTCATCATTCTCATCCTTTGTAATCTGTAATATTGACAATCTTTTCTTTTCCGTGCCTGATATCCTTTTTTACTTCTACCAGTTTTCATGCTTAATATAAGCTACCGATTTTAGCATATTTGTACAGAAAAAAAATACTCCATATGTTTCAAAATACATGAAGTTTTAAGATTGTGCACAAGTATTAAGAAACTTGTTTTTTATATTAAAAATATCAATAAAATATAAATTAAAAGTTATTCAACCAATCACAAAACAGACAACAAAATATCATTGGTTACACAGTTTTTGATAAATGAAAAAATTGCATTGATATAAGAAAACATCAAAAACTCTCTAAAATATCATTTATTTTGAAACGGATGGAGTATGTTTTTCCTAAAATAAGCTTGAAAGACTACCTATAAGATTAACTCTAGAAGAAATCCAACTTCCACGTGATATTCTAATAAATATTCGCTACAAACAATATAAATCAATTATCGTCTAAAATCATTGTAAAATTATGTTATCAAATTGTTACACTTGCAAATTATATTGGACCAAGCTGACAAAGAAAACAAATCGAAATAAACTAGGCTATCGAAAAGCCTTCTTATTGGTTTTAGAGAAAACCTACTGAAATTTATTAAGCCCAACAAAGCTAAGGCCCATTAAAATCGAGTAAAAGAAAACAAAACAAAACCCTACGGACCTTTACTATATAAACGCTAAAACTTGCTGTCCGCGTCTCTTTCTTCCACGCTAGCCGGCGACGAACTCAAACCTTTGCAGAGAGAGAGAGAGATCTTCGTTGAGATCGCAACAATGGCGGAAAAGGCAGTCACCATCAGAACCAGAAAGTTCATGACCAACAGACTTCTCTCAAGGAAGCAGTTCGTGAGTGTCCATTCTTTTAACTCTTGTCTACTTCTGCACTCACTTAGCTGTAATAAAAGATTTTGAATGACGGTACTAAGATGAATTTTTGAATGTAGGTTATCGATGTTCTTCACCCTGGAAGAGCCAATGTTTCAAAGGTAATAATGATCTTTACTACCAATATGTGTCTTCTTTCGAATTAGACTAGACTGTTAAAAGTGGTATTCATTTTTACTACTAGGCTGAGCTGAAGGAGAAGCTAGCGAGGATGTATGAGGTCAAGGACCCAAATGCCATCTTTGTATTCAAATTCAGAACCCATTTTGGAGGTGGTAAATCTTCAGGGTTTGGTTTGATCTATGACAATGTCGAGAGCGCTAAGAAGTTCGAACCCAAGTACAGACTTATCAGGGTAAATAATTGCTCTTTCTACTCTTCATACAATGTCTCCCTTTCTTGAAATGTCTTTGTCTCTCGGCTTGTTAGAGTTAGTAACTAGCTGATAAGTTTCGAATGTGATTTGTAGAATGGTATTGACACTAAGATCAAATGTCTTAACTAGATAGTACTACTATCAGTTTTCTTGATCATTATAGTTTTAGTCTCTACCTTCTTCTGGAAATTTATAAGATGGTATGTTTCAATATGTGATTTTGTAGAATGGTCTTGACACCAAGATAGAGAAATCAAGGAAACAAATTAAGGAAAGGAAGAACCGTGCCAAGAAGATACGTGGTGTTAAGAAGGTGAGACTACTGTTACTAACGTCTCTTTACACACAAGTTATAAACAGTATGATTTTGTTTAATCATTTTTTTTTGTTTAATGTCGCAGACCAAGGCTGGTGATCCCAAGAAGAAGTAAGATCTCAAGCCAGTATCAGCCATTTTCGTTTCTTGTTCTGCATAATCACCTGTTATGTCGTTTTAACTTTTATTTGTCTGCTTTTTAGATTTTTTTTTTTTTAATTTCTCCAACTTGTCCACCTATACTAAATCTCGAGCTTTTTGCTTGTTTCAATCGATCTTTTGTTTAAAGTTTTAATCGATTAGAGAAAAGATTAATCATGGTTTTTGCCCAATACACTCTTACCGTAAAATAAGACGACATGCATTTGTTATTAACCAAAGAAAAAAGATGTACACAATCTTTAATTTTTAACTTCTAAATTTGTAAAAAAAAAAATGACTAAAGGTGTGTTACCTTTGGAAAAAGATGTACATATTCTTTAATTTTTGAACTTCTAAATTTGTAAAAAAAAATGATTAAAGGTGTGTTACATTTGTCCATAAGAAAAAAAGATTAAAGGTGTGTTACATTTGGAAATCTAATTACATGAGATTAACCACATAATCGCGTTCAAGTTTGTGACAAAAAAAAAAAAAAAAAAAAAAAAAAAATCGCGTTCAAGAAACACTCGTTGGAATTGTCGTTGGGACCGAGAGACGTCCGGACACAACACAGACCGCAATAACACGCAAGTGCGTGTAGTACTACTAGTGGGCGACCACTTGCCTATTAGTAAACGTTTAAAACGTTACGAAAACACCGAAACTACCCCTGGTTGGTTCGAAGATTCTCACGCCCCCTAACCACCCAATCACAAGCGCGCGTAGCGTAACCAATCCCCATCTAGATCTAGTTCTTTGGTCCTAAACCTGATCACGACCTCAAGCTCAAGCTAGCCAGTTCTGTCTTCGTGAAGAATGACATCTGATCACCGCGTCGCCGTTTTCTCTATAGACTCACCAGATCATGAAGGAGGAGAGTCCGACACCGACGATGACGTGGCACTCCCGGAAACAAACGATGATCTCAACTCTCCGTCTAACGTAACCGTCGCGCTTCCATCCGGCTCCTCCGCCGTCCCCGTCTCCGTTATCCCGGCCGACTCCTCCCCGAAATGGCACCACCGCACGACGGAGATCATCCACCGGAGACGACAACAACCGCCGCCGCCGCCGCCGGCGATCGACGACTCCAGGCGTCTCTTCCAGAGGCTGTGGACCGACGAGGACGAGATTGAGCTCCTCCGCGGCTTCCTCGACTACGTGACGACGCACAGAGGAGGCAGCAATCCGCCGGATACGGCGCCGTTTTACGAGATGATCAAGTCGAAGCTCCAGCTGGAGTTCAACAAGAACCAGCTGGTTGAGAAGCTGAGGCGGTTGAAGAAGAAGTACCGTAACGTGATGAGCAAGTTTGGTTCGGGGAAAGAGGTTTTGTTCAAGAGCCCTCACGATCAGTCTACGTTCGAGATTTCTAGGAAGATTTGGAACCGAACTGGGAAGATCATTGGGTTTGAAATGGATTTCGAGGTTAATGGTAACAGCCCTAGTTCGAACCCTAGTGCTGCTGTTGAGATTGAGTCTGAGAACGGAGTTGAGAAGAGAGGATCGAGAAAACGGTCACGATCAAGAATAGGGAAGATTGAGGAAGACAACAATGTCAATGTTAATGTCAATGAAACTGCATCTGCTGGTATTGGTGGTTTGATTGAGGAGATTGTGAGAAGCTGTGTCTCTCCTTTGATTAAGGAGGTGATGAATGGGACAACGAGTATGATGATGGCTGGCTCGTTGGGCCCTGTGTTTACGAGGTCGTTGGGTTATGGTTTAGAAGGAGGAGGAGGAGGAGGGAACAAGGCGGTGAGGGATGAGCGGTGGAGGAAGCAACAGATTCTGGAGCTGGAAGTGTATTCGAGGAGATTAGAGTTGGTTCAAGAGGAGATTAGAGCTACATTGCATGAGTTAAAGACGATGCCAAGTGGTGTATGATGAAACAAGATGAATAATAAGACGATGATGACAACAATATAACCAGTTTGTTTGTGTATAACCTTTAGTATAGATAATATCTCTGTAGACTCATTTGTTGAAATAACAAACAGACTTCCTAGCTATTTTTATCTGGAAAAAGAGAAATAATATTTCTTGAGTTGTGTGTCAAATCTTTGTCTAATAATATACTGTATGTAGTAACATGTTTATTTTTTGAATGGTTCTTTGATTGATCAAGTTTCTAATAAGGACGAAACAACTACATTAGCAGGTTTAAATAGAGCTAGGTTGCATGGAAACGGAAACGGATACGTTGAAACGAAACGTGGAAACGTGATTTTTGATTTTTTATGCTTTGGAAACGTTTTAGAAACGTCTATAAATATATATATATATATATATATATAACTGATTAATATTTACATTCATTTTTATTATGTTTATTATATCTTAAAATACAAATAAACAAATATTCATTCTATTTAATACGACAAAATTAAGTTATTATTAAACATCAAAATCATATAAAAAATTCAAAATAACAAAAACCAGTACTTAAATATTAAATAATTTAACTAAAATAAAAATCACAACAACAAATAATGACTAGTTGGAAAGTTTTAGCGTTTCTAGAATAGAAACGCGAGTTTCCAAAACAGAAAGTTAAGTTTCCACTAAGTTTTCAAACTAAGATTTTTAAGAAACGAGTTTTCAATGCGTTTCCGCAAGTTTTCGAAAGATTCTGATTCCGAAACGTTTCCGAAACGTGAAACATACCTTCAATCGAGTTTCCATGCAACACATAAATAGTCTTATGAAATTTTGGGGTGTTTTACACTTTTAGAACAGTTAGAGGGAAGTTATGTAATTTATAGAAATATAAATTAGGGTTACAAATATCCGCCGGTGCCATTTGCTTAGTTATTATTATTTTTTTTTTTTTGATAAGTATGTGAATTTCATTAAGGATAATGATGCAAGAGATACATTAGAATTTGAGTGAACAAAAGCTACTGCACCTAAGGTTTGCTAACAGCATGGGTCAAGGCAAGCCCCCAAAAAAGATAAAAAAGGCTTACAATGACAAAGAAGTTTACTCAGCACAAGAGAGCGTGAGTAAAGCTTAACTAAACTAATTCCCTAGCACCTATTCGATTACCAGTAGACCAACGCTTGAACTTGGTTCCGGAACCTGAAACAAGAGCATTAATCAAGGAGCAAATCGACCGGAGAATAATCTTAGGGGCCGAAGATTATCCCGAAGGCGAAACCGAAAGGACTATAGGCGAAGCGGGGTTGACTAGGTCCCGGTCCGGCCACATTCCGGTGGTATCCACTCCAGACGCCGAAGTAGCTCCAGAGACAAAAAAGACGAGGCCTTGGAGACCCTACACCAAACGAACCGAACCGAACAGGAAGACGCTGGAGCATTACTGTCTGAAGCAAGCGGAGGTTAAGGCTCTCGACTCCGGTCCCTTCACAGAAACAGCTAGCTCAGAAAGATTACGGCATCAGAACGAGGAGGAGGCAAGGCCCAGAATCTGTCTATCTCCTTCCAGAATCGTGAAGAACAGAGGAGCTATAGCTCCAATCACCAGGCGACTACGAAGCCACCATGTTAAGAGCTAAGAGAACCAGACCAAAAGGAGTCCCCGGCGAAAGCCTCACAACGCCTTTTCATCTCAGATCCGAAAATCCAGATGGGGAAGTCCTAGCGTAGCAACCGAACCGAAGAGAGGAGGGGAGGTAGAGACACCACAAGGCCAGATGCGAAACGGCAGCGACGCGCTTCAAATCCGGCGATATCATCGGGTTGAACCTGACCCAGATTCAACCACAACCAAAACCCAGATCTACAACAAAAACGGAGCTTCCTGAAGACAGACAACCAACCGCTGACTCGCCAACCCTCCGGGGAAGCCAAAAACACTTTCGGCGACTGATTAGATCCGCCGGATCCGGCCGCAATCCGACGAAAATCTAGAGGGCTGAGCAAGGAGACGACGGTAGGAGAACCGAGAGACAGGATTGGAGGCAGAGTGGCGAAACAGGAGGGGTGGCGACCGACGGACAAGGGCTCCGCCGGCCACCGAAGCTTAAAAAATTAGGGTTTAGTCGAGTGAAGAGGGGAAATAGGGGAGAGAGAATTGAGAGAAAAAACCTCTCTCCTCTCTCTAAACTCGTGAAAAAAAGAAACAAGCTCTATCTCTCTGCTTAGTTATTATAGTGTTTCAGGTTTTTAAGATCGAGCCGAGTCACGATGGAGACGATAGAGAAGATGATAGAGGACTTCAAAAAAGTGCTGGACGACTCAACCCACACATCACCGGAGACTCTGAAACACGAGATGATCCAGTGGTTGGATGAGACGCTGTCGCCGAGACTGAAACAAGTCCTCGAGGAGAGAGAGACTCAATCATCATCGGAGCAAACTGTGACTCCGTTTGTTGTCTCCGGTAAAATCGATTACGAGAAGGTGATCCTCAAGTTTGGCTGCACGAAGATAGACGAGTCGCTCATTGATCGTGTTGAGAGGCTCACTTCCCGTCGAGCTCACGTTTTCCTCCGCCGTGGCTTCTTCTACGCCCACAGGTTCGAAAAAAGAGTTATGTTCGTGTTGAAAGTTATGTTCTTTTGCTGAGTGGTTGTTAACAGGGATCTCGATAAGATTTTGGACTGTCATGAGAGAGGAGACAAGTTCTACCTCTACACTGGGAGAGGACCTTCATCAGAATCTTTGCATCTAGGGCATTTGATTCCTTTCTTGTTCACCAAGTAAAAGTTACATCATAACAAAGCTAGCTATATAGTCTTTTTTAAACGTCAATGCTTTGTTCTTTATACTCTGTGTGTAGATACTTGCAGGAAGCTTTCAAGGTTCCTCTCGTTATACAGATTACGGATGATGAAAAGAAAATATGGAAGAAGTTAAACAAGGAGAAAAGTAAAAGACTTGGCAGAGAAAATGTGAAAGATATCATCGCTTGCGGTTTCGATGTCTCAAATACCTTTATTTTCTCCAGCTATGCCACTGTTGGCGGGTAAGTTAAATGCAACTTTTAGCTCATAAGATTGCTCTTATATATATATATATTTGTATGTTTAGGCTTTTTTTATGTTTTGCATTATAGTTTTCCTGGCTGATGATGTGCCGAAACCTTTTTTTTTTTTTTGTGTGTAGTAAATTCTATGAAAATGTGGTGGAGATTGCAGATTGCGTTACAGTTAACAAGGTGATTTTACTCTCTCCTATCTCCCGCTTTATGTGTCTTATAGGTTTTTCATTTTTGTATCTCTCACATTTGTTTTTATTTTTTTGGCTAGGCTAATTCGACTTTCGGCTTTACCGGCGAAGCTTCTACTGCAAAAATGATCTTCCCTTCTGTGCAGGCAGCTCCATCTTTTTCTAGCTCATTCCCACACAAGTTGTTCCCTGACGAGAAGAAAAATATCCCTTGCTTGATTCCCTGTGCAATTGACCAGGTTTGCTGTTTTTTTTTTCTCACGTAGCCTCTGTGTGTATCATTGAGTTTTTTTATATGTTGATAATAATAATAAAATGACGGTTTTTGGTTTTGTTCAGGATCCGTACTTCAGGCTGACTCGTGATGTTGCACCTCGGTTAGACTTTATAAAGCCTGCTCTGATTGAGTCAAAGTTTTTCCCTGCGCTGCGGGCAAGTGTTTTCTTAACTAGTCAATAAAAGCATATTTTACAAGTTTAAAATTCATGCCTTCACACTATTGAATATATATATGCCTTTTGGTCACACATTTTTTTTTCTTGCAGGGAAATAATGGGAAAATGTCAGCAAGTGATGCAAATTCCGCTATTTATATTAATGATAGCGCTAAGGACATTAAAAGAAAGGTGAAATTTGTCAAACTTTACAGATGATTAGATACCAATCTTGATGAGAATTTTTTTTAATATGCAGATAAACAGTGCTGTTACTGGTGGGCGAGATAACTTGGAAGATCAAAAAAAATATGGAGCAAATCTGGAGGTAACAATTTAATTTTCGTTTAGTCACTTGATCCTATTATTGGTTTTAGTGCTATAGAAAACTTAAAAGTCTCTTTTCTTTTCTGGTCATCTGCTTTCCACTATCTTTCACAGGAAGACATACCGTTTCAGTATTTGAGTTTCTTCCTGGAAGATGATGCTGAACTTGAACACATAAAGAAGGTAAAAAAATACTTTATAATTGCCCCTAAGCTTTTTCATTATTACAGAGAATGAATGAAGAAGAATATGCTCTCATATTTTTTCTTGATGGGATTATCTAAAGATAACACATTGTTGTGTACGCCATTGTTTCAGGAGTATGGAGAAGGAAGAATGACAACGGGTGATGTAAAGAAGAGACTCGTTCAGGTTGTGACAGAAATTGTGGAGAGACACCGCATGGCTCGAGCTGCTGTTACTGATGAGGTACAAAAAAAAAAGAAGAAAAATCGATTTGATGTAATAACAGTTTTATTATTAGACCAATCAGAGATTTAATAACATTTTTATTGATTGTTTTCTTCTATATAATCAGATGGTGGATGCGTTCATGACTCCGAGACCTCTGTTTGGGTAAACTCTAAACCGGAAAAAGCTCTACAACTTCGAGTGAAGTTTACAGTTGATATTTTATGCATATAGCTTAATCGGTTTCCTGGTTCAGTTGTTAGCTCTGAAGAGTTCACTGGTTTAAATGGTTATCTATTTATTTTGCTTTTATTTTAGGAAACATTAATTAAAAGGCCCATATTTGTTCTTTTGCTTCCAACCCAATACTTTCTGGGCCGGGTCTGTTTATAATTATACTATGTAGAGACTTCACCTATTATGGTGCTCCAAAACCCTAATCTATCCAATTTGGTTAATAACCACTGATTAATGTCTTTAACTCCAGCACAATCAACCTTCTGATATCGTATGCATGCGTCATCAAGAGACTCGAGCACAATCTATCTTCTGAATTTTTAATTTATTATATATATATATGTTTAACATTTATGTAAAATATTTTAGTTTTGAATTATAAAATTATTTTGTTGAATTATCAAAATTAAATATAAAACAAAATAGACTAGAAAAATTTGTAGATTTATAGTAGCATGTTACTTAATTTTTATACATTTAAACTAATTTAAATCGATTTAAACTAATTAACCGATTTGAATCATAATCATTTCGAATTGACAAATTGGCGCCATACCAATTTTTTTTTAGAATCATGGTCATAATACAAATGTTTTCTTGGCAAGTTCAGTGTCTTGTAACTCAGTGACCCAACCATTATATCTGAGCTGCAAATGAATATCATTTCCACTTCATATATAGTCGTCCATATGTAAATCGATTATTAAAAACGTGTATAAAATAAAAAAATATGTTAGAGCATCTCTAAAAAAAACAATTTCAAAATTTAAAATTTTGAAGTTTCTTAATTTTGAGTCCTTTATACAATTATTCTTTTTACAAAGTATCTTATGAACTTTTATAGTTATCATTTTAGTCTTCATAAATTTTTTAATCTTATACAAAATACAAATATATTAATTACAGTAAAGAAAAAAATTATACAAAACAATATTATAAAACACATTTAATACAAATTATAAATCGAAAATACAAAAAAAAAACTATACGAAAACAAAATTATTAAATCAACTAAGGAAGTACACGATTTTAACAACTTCAAATAAAAATAAAAAGATTCATTTTATTATTTTGAAATGCATGTAATATGCTATTAAATGTAATATATTATTATAAAATAATAATGTGTGTAATTTTTTATTATGTATTTTATTGCTAAATAAAAGTGTTATGATATTTTTTGCTAATTCTAGTAATAACAAGAACTATAGTATAAAATACAAAACTTTTTAAAATTAAATTTAAAAAGTTTTTCTTTTGGAGAGAGAGAGACATCTTCAACCTTCAAATTTGAAAGTTTTGCCAATCTCGATGGTGGCTTCTCGTTTGTCTTATCACTGAGTGCCGATGATGAACGAGGATCTTGCGAGAGGAAAAGACATGACTGGAGCTGATGATGAAGCAAAGACTCTAGCTAGCACTGTGGCTCGTCAGATTCTTCTACTCGTCTCTCATTCTTCTGACTCCACTGTTGACGCTGATGCTTGCAAAGAAGCCGCTCTAACATATCTTGAATCGGTAATTACTATAAAGTGTTAAACTTTTTTATTTTTGAATTTTGTTTTTGATTTAAGTTTATGTTTTTGGCAGATTAAGACAGGTAGTGTTGGGGTTCTGTCTCAAGTTTCGTTTCTTCTTGTAACAAAGGATTGGCCTTTACAAGTTCGCATCTACGCCTCTAAGTTGCTACAGGTTCACTAGTTATCTTACTGTTTGCTAATGAGCTAAAAAGGTCATGTCTTTTTGGTTATTGAGATTAAATCTCCAATGTTAATTGCTTAATTGCAGCATTTGGTTAAACTGCGGTGGGATGAATTGAGCTCCTCTGAGCAGATGGATATTAGTAGTGCCTCCTTTGAACTTATGTCTGAGGTAGCTGCTGCTAATCCATGTGAAGAATGTGGGATGAAAAGTGAAACAGTCACTCTTGTTGCTGAGGTTAGAGCTTGATTTTTCTATGATTGCAGTCTCTATTGATATCAACTTATAAAGAACTTTATTCCAGATGTTTGAAAAGGAGGAAGATCTTGAGATGTGGCAGGAGTTGTTTCTCTCACTAGTTTCCCTCTCCTCTAGTGGCCCTTTACATGCACAATTGGCTTTGAAAGTGGTGAAGAGGCTTTCTGAACTGGAAGGTACTTAAGAATTAGCCTAACTCTACTTCTCCCTCATTTTTTCTGAATTGCTCTCAGTCATTTCTAACACGTGTTTCCTTTCTCATCAGACAAGAAGCATAGCCATCATCTGTTGCAGGGACTTCCTGATATCTTGGTTTGGTTGCATGATGTAATGCTACTACTACCTTTTTACTCTTTATCAATTTTATTGTAGCATTAGTTTTAATGGAAGAGAAACTTTTAATGCAGCTTCTTGAGAAACACTTTGGGGATGCAAGGAATGCAGAAGGGAGGGACAAAGTTGAGCTGGCTAAACAGCATTCAGATGCAGTTGTTGCGTGTTTGAATGCCATCAACTCACTCACAGAATGGGCTCCAGTTCCAGATTTTTCTGAATACAAAATCATTGACCAGTTAGTTAATAAACTCTTTGTGGCTTTAGACTCATATACTATCTTTTACACAAGCTTATATAACTTTTTGTATATGTTTGCTTACTTTTACAACAGGTGTGCATCTTTACTTTCTTCTCCTGAGTTCTGTCGTCTTGCTTGTATGTTCTTCACACTTATCTGCTCAAGGTAATGTGATTTTCGGATACTCAATGAGAAAAAAAAATTGTCTTTGTTTTTTCACTTTACCATTATGTATTGTCTGTGGTGTGCTGCAGAGAAAGACCCACTGATGATGCTTCTGGTGCTGAGTTTGATTCTACAATCATCCATATCTGTAAAATGATGGTCTCTCTAGGCTCCACAAACTTACATTGCATCTTCACAGATAGCAGTGCCATAGCTCTTTATCTGAAACAGGTACTAATCTGGATACCTATTAGTATTGAATGGTCTGCTTATTTCAAGATTTTCTGTCTTACTTTCTTTGTAGATGCTCTGGTTTTTTGAACACTATAAGTTCGATCTTCACTATGAGTCACTGTTCTTCTGGCTGGTAGGTGGCCCACTGCCTTAACCAGCAAATCATAATCTTTCTTCGATACAAAGAAGTGAAACTCACTCTGGCTTCTGGCTCTCACAGGGGTTGATGGATTATTTAACCTCAGACCTCAAGGCTCCTAATTACCCACATAGAAAGGGATCGGCAAGCGAGGTTTTCACGGGATCAGCAAGCGAGGTTTTCAATAGTTTTAGACACCTAGATGGCGGAAAAAAGGATCTTTTACTCCTTATAGACGATGAAACCGCCAGCAAGATTCTGGATGTTTCATTCCAACGCATGAATAAGAACGATCAAGTCCTCCTTGATCCTGGAACAAACCTCCTTTCCCTTGAGCCATCAAGTTTTACATTTGAAGAGTTTTGCAAGTACCAGAAGAGGCTCGTATGTTTCTAAAACTCTCTCAGACAAAACTCTCTCTCTATTTACTTTTAATTAAAAAACTTTATTGCCTTTGGTGCAGTTTGTGTTGATCAGACTCATCTCTTCTCACAAGCCAATCATTGCTAGCACAAAACTATCTTCAAGAACCATCATGCTTATTAAGAATATATCGGTTTCTTCAGCGCCTTGTGTCCAGCAGTATGCAGCTGCTATGAAGAGCCAGAGTACTGCTCTGGAGGGTATTCTGCGTAGGCTTTTCCGTGGAACCGATGAGTTCGCTGGTGGTAGTTCCCAAGTTCATTCTCAACTCCACGTGATATTTGAGGGTAATGTTGAAAATATAATTTTTCATTTCTGTCTGGATCTGGACTCTCTCATCTTTGTCTGTTTTGAATGACACAGGCTTGCTTCAGGAGCTCCTTAATGCAAACTGGACTGAACCAGTACTTATTTCAGCGCACGTTGACTATCTAAACGCAATGTTTCCTTTCCTCAAGTACTTGCCAGATACGGTTGCAAGTGTTATCGACAAGATGTTTGCACTTCTTACCTCTCTTCCACCAGCATCTAAACGTGCAAGATTGTACATCTGCTCATCTTTGATACGCCTAGCCAAAACTGCTGACAAAAGCTTTACTCCTCACTTGAAGGTATCCCCAAATTTTTTAATTACGAGAAAAATGCTCTCTAAGACCACCTTTTGTTTGATCGAATCAGGGTCTAGCTGATAAGATGACATGTTTGCAAAGAGAAGGAACTTTGTTCCCTGGTGAGCATAGCAGTCTTGTGGAAGCATTTTTTGCTATGACTTCTGCGTCAGGGTACACAAACAATCTGCTTCTTGTTTGTAGTCTTCATGATGAACTTTATTGCATTTATTAAATTGCTTTTACTTGGAGCACAGAGGTCAAAGGGAGCAGCAAGACAGTTTTCTTTTGTTACTAGAACCAGTGCGCCAGCAATGGACTCAACCAGAGTGGCAAAACGAATATCTATCTACTCCCTCTGGTTTCATTCAGTTATGCTCCAACGCACCCTTGATGCGGTCTATTGTCGACACAGTCGCCGTCTTTGAGAAGGCTCTCAAGGGATGCAACTTCAAGAAAAGGAAGCTGAACATGTCCGAGACGATTCATCCTCTGGCTTCTCACCTTTCTTGGATGCTACCACCTCTCCTGAAGCTCTTTCGTGTTATCAACTCTCTGTCTTCTCCTGATGCTTATCAAACCTTACCCACAAAACTCAAAGAAGCAATGAAGATAACGGAAGCCGAGTTACGTATCCCCCAAGGAAAGCAAAGCCGTAAACTAACTAAAGGCTTCCTTACTTATTCTAGTAAAGGAAACACATATGATATTCGAAATTGGCTGAAAGCTATTCGTGAAAGCGGGTAAGTAAGTGAGTGAGTGTCTACATTGTTCTCCTTCAGGCTTTTAATGTTAGTAACGCATTTTGCAGATACCGTGTGCTGAATCTCTCTGTAAGCATGGGAGAGACGTTCTACACATCCATCAATGCTAATGAAGTTGCGGTGGCGTTCACTGAGAATATATGGTGGATGGAGTTCAGACATATAAAGCAGCTTATCAACTCCTTCGTAGGATGTCTTGTCTCATCATGTCCTGCAGATATGTGGGAGCCATTGCTTGAACCGCTTCTGAGTCCTTTGCTGACACACTGTCAGCGAGCTCTTGACTCCTCGTGGACTAGTCTTCTGCGGGAAGGCAGGGCCAATGTTCCGGATTTGATCGGTTTTGAAGGTGGTGAGACGAAGCTCATACAACTGGAAAGACAGCTGCTCATAGATTTATCTCGGTCCACTTCGGATTTGCTCTCAAAGATCTCTGCTCCTGAGTTAAACACAGGGCTTCCTGTTCTGAAGCACTCAGACCAACTTGTTCTTGGTGATGTGTCTCTTCTCAAGGATTTTAATGCACTCAAATCCAACTGTTTGGTGAGGTATGTATAGGATGATAGGATTAGGCTTAGTACATTTCTATACTATAGTTTATATACTTATAAATATTTACTATATTTAATATTAAAATAATTAAAAATTAAAAATATCGTTTATAAATTATCCATATTTTTATTGGAAACCTGAAAAAATTGATATTTAATCTAAAACCCCGATTTATTAAACTTTTAAACCCAAAATAACCAAAAAACCGGAACCAAACTGGAACTGAACGGGATCCAAAATACTTTGGATATTAGTCGGTTTCCAACTTTGTTACCTGAACCGAATACCAAAATAACCGAACTGAATTTTCTAAATACCGGAACGTATCCTAAACCTTTAGAACCGAAGAGTCGAAAGAACCAAAGAGTCAGAAAGAACCGAACCGTACCAAATGCCAGGGCTATATATGATGTTGTGCGTGTTAACTCTTTTTTAGACTAATAACAAGAATTGTTTTTTTTTCTTGCAGCTTACTCTTGAGTTGCAAAAACTTGGCAAACTCAGTAATGCAGTTTTCATTACAAGCATGCACATGGACAGATGGCATTACAACCTTCAACCTCCGTTGTTTATTCATTAGCGTTATTCATCTAGCCGTAATGACAAACAACGGAGAGCTCAGAGAATTTGTGGCAAAAGATTTGTTTAATGCGATCATCATGAGCTTGACCATCGATGAAAATGTGAATAACAATTCCATTTTAGTGGGTATGTGCAGTGACATATTCGTTTACCTTTCCCAGAGGCACCCAGCTCCACGACAGGTTCAGTTTTTTTTTTTTTTTTCATTTGATATAATCTTAAATTGGTTCTTTAATCTTATCCTCAAAATTTTTTTTTTGGATTATCTTCAGGTGTTGCTGTCACTCCCCTGTCTCACTCCCGATGATCTGCGTGATTACGAAAAGGCTTTGGCAGAAACTTGTGAACCCAAAAACAGAAGATGATTACAGGAAGCATGTTGTCATTAGCTCTTGGAATTAGCTTAGAAATAAAATAATCAAAACCTATCCGGTTATAGTTAACCGGAGAATACCAATCCTAAACCGTATCGAGTTACAAGTTATTTAGTTATATATTGTTTGATAACCAAACTAATTGCATTTGTATTTTTCGTTTTGAAAATATGATTGTGTCCATAGCTTAAAGTAGGTGGGGAGACGATTTATTAACTTAGTATATAATACTCCAAAAAACATTAACAACAATAATATTAATAACGAAAATGAAACTATGATAAAAGAATCATATCCTAAGAAATTAATGTGAAACTGGGACCTAGCTTAATACAGATAGGTCCAAAATTTCAATCGAGAAAATAAATGAAAACCATATTGATAATTAATTATTCGAAGACTTTTCTAATATTAATGCCAAAATATATTAAAAATATCCAATCCTAAACTATATAAATAAAAGTTCGGTAATTAGTTAACGTTTTCAAAATAACCCGACAGTGAAACAGTCTCTCCTTTTCCTTTGGTTCTGTCTTTTTGACTCTTACTTTTGAACACAGAGAGAGAAGAAGAAGAAAAAAAATGAGAGACTTCACTTCTTGCTCCAGTGAAAATGGCGTTCAGGTTACTGATCCTTCCTCCTCCAACGCTGTAAGAGTTTCACAGAATCTGGTCGTTTGTATCTACCGTTGCTGCATCAGAGGTGGGACTTGTTTGATCACAGTCACATGGACTAAGACTCTGATGGGTCTGTGTGTAACCATAGGAGTTGATGATTCTTGCAACCGAAGTCTCTGTAAACTCGAGATCAAGCCCTGGCTCTTCACCAAACGAAAAGGGTACAAGAATCTAGAGGCGTGTGATGTTTATTGGGATCTCTCGTCTGCTAAATTCGGATCCAGCCCTGAACCTTTAGGTGGGTTCTATGTAAGTGTTCTTGTGGATAAAGAAATGGTTCTGCTTCTTGGTGATATGAAGAAAGAAGCTTTAAAAAAGACTAAGGCTGCTTCATCTCTTGGTGCTGTGTTCATTGCCAAGAAAGAGCATGTGTTTGGTAAGAGAACGTTTGCAACAAAGGCTCAGTTCTCAGGTGATGGTGAAACACATGATCTTGTCGTTGAGTGTGACACAAGTGTTAGTGATCCTTGCCTTGTTGTTTGTGTTGATGGGAAGACGTTGATGGAGGTGAAGCGGCTTCGTTGGAAGTTCCGTGGTAATGAGACGATAGTTGTGAATAGGGTCTCTGTGGAAGTTCTTTGGGATGTTCACAGTTGGTTCTTTGGGGTGCCATCGTCACCAGGGAATGGTGTGTTCATGTTCAGGACTTGTCAAGCTGTTGAAAAGACTTGGTCTTCCACGCAGGTCCCAACGAGCTTGAGACCTCAGAGTTTTGGGTTTACATTGTTTCTGTACGCTTGGAAGAACGAGTAGAGCAGAATAAGTTTTGAGAATATTTAAAATGAACTGTTGATTCCTGTTCACTTATTTAATCATATGATCAGTTTCATATGTAGTATTTTGTACATGAGACTTGTTCAAAGTTGAATGCTAAGGTGGTCTTGCTGCATCTGAGATGTTTTGATTTAGTGTATTAAGCATTTGCATTCTCCTCAAAGATATATTATGGTTTGGGGTTTTGTTTGTTGATACCTTTTTCAGACATTGTATACAGAACTTTGTTAAGTCTGTTGTACTTGAATGCAATCCTTGACTTTGGAGAGTCTTTGCATAGTTTTATGATTATTTATCCACCCACCAAAAAAAGTGTACAACTTTGCACTCTTTCTTGAAAAAAACATCAAAGTTCACTTGGATTGTCAAGAGAAAGAGCTTTTAGAGCAAGCCAAGTTACTTTTAGTCTTTATACTGTCAATTCAAATTTTTAGATTTGGATATCTCAATGGGGTGGAGGGACCCTGACCAAAAAAACTGCATACAGTCTTATAGAGAACCTCTGAAACTGCTTGCCGTTTGGTTTGATAACTTTCTCTCTTTTTGGCTCTTTTTGTCTGTGAAAAATCTTGAAAAGTTTAGTGAGAAAAGAGAGAGACATAGGTGTGTCCTTCATAATGCCTTCCTATTGCTTCAACATTTATTTTCTTTTGGGTCTTTGTGGAATCATCACATGTTTGCCTCTCTGTCTAGTTCTGTAATAATAATTCCATGACAAATACCATGCATCAGTTTCCTAGACCTTGCCACCTAGACCCCACCCTACTTACCTTACCAGAATCCGGTTTGGATAAATTTATTGGTTTATTGTAATTTACTAAGGTTATAAATAGTGACCAAGCAATGAAGAAATACAATGTATTTTTTGATATTCCTAAAAAAATTACCATTCATAAAGAATAGTTTTTTTTTTCCATTCATAAACGAAATTTGCTCTTCCCTAAATATGATGAAAAGTAATCATATAGCACTAATAAAAACAACATTGAACATTTGTTTCAACATAAATTATATGGTATTTTTATTTATGATTTTCATGTATAATTCCAAAAATGATCCGAGCAGTACTGAATTGATAAATTTTCTATTAGCGGTTATCTAACTCCCAAACTCGGAGAAAAAAGGTCATGCACAAATTATCCAAAACTCAAGTTTATATAAAGAAAAGTCATCAATACATCAAAATAGAAGCTGAGGATCAAAAGAGTGAAATGAGACAAAAGCATTAAGTTTTAGATGAAACAACGATCTCTCGGTTTTTTAACATTTCTTCAAAAACCTCTTAAGCACCAATAATCTCAGTAGGTTCCTCGACAACCTCATCAGCCGGCCTGTCTACCTTCACACCAACATCCTCTGCTGTGTAGTCTCCGTGAACCTACACAGAGATTAAGAACCACAAGCATTTGATTAGTTAATATAATCTTTGATGATATGGTTCATCTCAAAAACAATAAAAAATGTTGTTATGGTAGTTTCTCTTTACCTCCATAAGCTTTCCAAGGTCGAACTTGGGAGCCTTGAGGATCTTGACTTTACGGATGAAGACATTCTGAAGAGGGTAGATACCCTGAGTTGCCTTCTCAATATCTTTCCCAATAGATTCTGGAATAAACTTGGCAACAAGCTCCTTGAGGTCACAGGAGGAAGCTTCCTTGATCATAATCTCCCTCATCTTGCTACGAATCTGAGCAATGCACACAAACAAAAAAAAACTCTAAGCTCACGAGAAACAAAAGATCATAGACTTTAATACTAGTTTCGGTGTGTATATACCTGACGGATCTGGCTAGACTGAGCATAGCAAGTTCTCTTGACTTGGTTAGCACGTCTCTTGGTGAAGGCAATGCAGAAAAGCCTCAGAGTGTAGTTGTCAGTGGTCTTAACATCGACATGAGACTCGATCAAAGTCTGCCACTTCTTAACCAAGGACCTGAGTTTGTCGGTTGTGAAGTCCATGCCCTAGGAGTAAAAGACAAAAAGGTAAGAACTCAACAAGAGTATAACGCTAGGAATCAATGTTGAGAATCAAGTGTCCTTACCCAGAACTGGGTCAAGACATTCCTGCCCTGGACATCTTCAGCTCTGAGACGGATCTTCCTGTAAGCTTGGTCCTCATCCTTGTTAAGATCAGCCAGAGAAACCTCAAAGACTCTGTGTTTCAAACCCTCTGACGCAATCTGGTGTGTTTGCAAATACACATAACAACATTTAAGTCATTCCATAATATAATAAACTCTTAAAAGCTGTGACTTTGCAATTACTACAAAACAACATAACATTTTGCACTAAGTTCCGACAAATCTCACTAGCTAAAAAGAGAACAACGAGCTCGTAAGTGAAATGAGACGGTGGAACATGTTACCTTGGTACCCTGAGTTCTAGAAACAAGTGTCTTTCCGACATTTCTGTGAGTGAAGCTAGAGGGAGCCTTGATATCATACCAATCCTTCTTGGAGAAAGGATCAACACTGCAATAATTTAATTAATTAAACAAAGACTCAAATAAAATCAAGAGCTCAAAGATTTAATAATACTTACATCTTCTTCTTGCCTCCCTTTCTTCCCTTGGAGATCCTCTTGTTCTTTCTATATTACAGGAAAACTATTAGATCAGTAAATAACACTCGGAGATACAGATAATAATGTAGAAACAGAGAGAATAATACCCGACGGCCATGGTTGGAGGATAGTGAGTGGGGACGATGAGCTGAGGAGAAACAAAGAAGATATAAACCTAATGTTACGGCGCTTAGGGTTTTGAGTTTTGACGCGAACAAAATATTTTGGGCTTTAATAAACATATTATATGTACATCGGCCCACTTGGTGTCCAAACTATGTTCTGTCTTAACTCGATCTCTTTTTTTTTTTGGACAAATATCTTAACTCGATCTCTTTTACAACCAATGTTTTGCGTTAATAAAAGAGTTGACGTCGATTGGCCCCCTGAACTACTCAAACCAACAATTTTTCCACCCCGACTTTCGGTCTCTTCAATTATCCACTAATAATTACATCAATTTTCCACAATTTTGGTCAATTAAACCAAATCACGTTTTCACTAATAAAACGCGTTTAAGAAAACTGATTGCCCATTTGCTGACCCGATTAACACTTAACCCGACTTAAATCCTCTAACCCGAATTCCCAACTAATTAAAATTGTCGCGTTCTTTTCTTATCTCTTAAAAATTAGGGTTCATCATAGGATTTGGGGAAAAAGAGAATTGGGGCTAGAGTTCATCGAAAAAAATCCCAAATTGAGGAGAGTGAGAGAAATTGTGAACGATTCATGGAGGACGACGAAGAAAATGGAGATGGTCAGGTACCTGTTCATTCCTCTGCGACAATGGAGAAAGACGACGCAGATGGAGCAAATTTGGTCGATGTTCCTGTAACGACGACAACGATTGATCAAAACGAAGCAACTCAAGAGTGGAGCATTCCGGTTACTCATCTCAGTGAAGAAGAGGCAGAAAGATTGGCTGCGGTTCTTGTCCAGAATGAAGATGAAGAGGAGGAGTACTGGGAGTATGAACTGGGAGAAAAGCCGAGCAAAGCCAACAAAAAAGAGAAAGAATCTGAGAATGATGCAATTGGTAATGGCGAAGAAGATGAATCAGAGCTTGAGGATAGGTATGAGTATGAAATCGAACAATCAGTGGCTGAGTTTGAGGATGAGGAAGTCATTAGGAGGAATACTATTCCAGATAGCTCGGATGAAGATGAAGACTACTTCGATGTTAGAAATAGGAAACGCAAAAGATCTGAGGATAAACTAGAAGTGGGAACAGCTTTCTGGTCTGGGTTTGAGTTCAAAGAAGCTGTCTTGGATTATGCTCTTACCAAAGGTCGAAACATTGAACAGATCAGGTGGGATAAGACGAAGCTTAGCTTTAAGTGTGGGATTAGAGGTAAATGCAAATGGAGGGTTTACTGTGCCTTTGATGTGCCTACTCAGAAGTGGTTAGTGAAAACAAGGTACAAATATCATAGTTGTACACCCAATGAGAAATGTAAACTCTTGCGAAGCCCGGTTATAGCTAGGTTGTTTCTGGATAAATTGAGAGAAGACAGTGAGTTAATGCCTGAGAAGATTCAAGAGCAGATAAAGGAGACCTGGAAGCTCATATCATCTCGGAATCAATGTCAACGAGGAAGAACATTGGCGCTAAAATGGCTGGATAAAGAGTATGCAGACCAGTTTGCTCACCTAAGAGGTTATGTGCGAGAGATTGAGAAGACCAATCCGGGTTCGAGCGTGGTACTTGATACTATAAGTAATGCAGCCAAAGAAGATGTATTTGATCGGTTCTATGTATGCTTTGAGAAGCTTAGGAGCTTGTGGAGAGGGACATGTAGGCCAATAATAGGGCTCGATGGAACTTTTTTGAAGGTTGCAGTCAAGGGAATATTGCTCACTGCTGTAGGACATGATGCCAACAACCAGATATTTCCTTTTGCTTGGGCTGTGGTACAAGCTGAGTCTGCGGATACATGGCTTTGGTTTATCAAGAGACTGAAGCATGATTTGTCTCTTGGAGATGGCAGCAAATATGTTCTTCTATCTGATAGCTCGAAGGTATCATTTAAAAACAATGATTTGTCTCTTTGAGTCATTAACCATGTTACTTATATTAATTCTTCATTTCAGGGACTTATAAGCGCAATCAAATCAGAGTTACCAAACGCAGAGCATAGGCGTTGTGTGAAACACATTGTTGAAAATCTGAAGAAAAAGCACAAGAAGAAACAGTTTTTGAAACCAAGAGTGTGGAATCTTGCTTGGAGCTACAACAAGACACAGTTCAAGGAAGAACTTACAAAGTTACAGGATTATAGCATGTCCTTGTATGATGATGTGATGAAGTTAGAACCAAAAGCTTGGTCATTGGCGTACTACAGACTAGGGAGCTTTTGCGAGGACGTTGATAACAATGCGACTGAGTCTTTCAACTCCACTATTACCGGAGCTCGAGGTAAGGCTATTGTACCCATGTTGGAAACAATAAGAAGGCAAGCAATGGTCAGAATTGCAAAGAGACACAAGAAATCTGAGAGGCGGCAAGAGAAGTTTACAAAATATGTGGTCGAGATTCTCCTTGTACGCATGGTGTGTTCGAGGTACGTCTCGGGAATTCTGGTTACAACGTTAACACTTCTAGGCAAACTTGTACTTGTGGGAAGTGGCAGATCACTGGAATACCGTGTGAGCACACATATGGTGCTATGATAGATGCTGGGTTAGATGTGGAGGATTATATATCTGAGCTCTTTTCCACTAGTCTATGGAGGATGACTTATAACCAGTCCATAAACACGGTTAGAGGGCCTCGGTTTTGGATGAAAAAGGGTAGATATAGATTAGTTGTAGAACCACCAGAACCTACACTTCCTGGAGGAAAAAAAAGAGTAAGAAAAAGAAATTTCCGAGATTCAAAGGGAAAAATGAATCACCAAAGAAGAAAAAAAAGAAGGTTGTTGAAACACTTGGAAGAGAGGGACGAATCATGCATTGTTCCAAGTGTGGGGAAGCCGGCCACAATGCTCGAAAATGCAAAATCCACCCAAAGAAGAAGATCAAGACTGAAGCAGAGGACCCAAATAAGAAGAACAAGACTGAAGCAAAGGACCCAAAGAAGAAGAACAAGACTGAAGCAAAGGACCCAAAGAAGAAGATCAAGAATAAAGCAAAGGTATATTTGGGTTGTATTTATTCAATGTTCAGGTCTTTATTTGACATTGTTTTTGGCTTCACAGGACGTTGGAAGCTCTGGAGGAGAAGTCATTTCACTCACACAGCCATCTCAAACAAGCACTTGAAGAAGTCTAGTTTCTGTTTCACGGTTTTAAAAACTCTAGATTGTGTTTTGCGTTTCACGGTTTTAAGAACTCTAGTTTTGTGTTTCACGGCTTAAGTGTCTCTATTTTCTGTTTCACGGCTTGATTATGTTTTTCTCTGTTTGATCTTGATTGTAAGAAATGAATGTTGGTTATGAATGTTATGAAACATCTTATTTTCTTATGTATGTTAGTTATGAAACAGCTTATGCCCTTATGATTTTCTTGTTTGTTCATGTTCTTCATGATGGTATTGTCTTAAGGATGAACAAATGACATAAAGGTCTCTAAAACAACACACAAATCGCTTACACTTGACACTTAAGGTGTTCAATATAGCAAAAACAACACATTGACAAACAATACAACAGAGACAGTTACCAAAGCTTACAACAAAGCCATGTAATGACAGCTAGACAACCATTCTTCTCAAAAGCCACATCCTCTTCACTTTTCTCAGTCTTCCTCATATCTTCTAAATCTTCTTCAACTGTTCTTTGTCTTGCTTCAACTAAAGAAATCTCTTCAGCTAAAGCTTCATCAACCCACTTGAAAAGATGATCTTCCCCTTTTCTCTGCAACAAAAAAAATCGAATTCACTTGTACATTGTAGATAACTCAAGCCAACAACATATGATGAAGGAAAACGGGTTACACGTACCTGCATTGCCATTTTACAACGATAGAATCTCCGAAAAGGATTCTTATCTGTCTTTGAAACAAATGTTGCAATCCCTTCTCCGCACCAGCAGCGTGTTGGAACACCATGAACTCCTCTGTTTCGCCTTGAACAAGCACCTCTATACCCAGAAACACATTGACCAACCCGTAAGAAACAAATAGAAGAAAAGAAATTGAGAGAAGATTTGATAAAATACCCAGATTTCGCTATGTATGATGCATTCCTACTTTTCTCCATCGTTGCAATTCTCCTTTCCCCCAAATCGTAGGATGAACCCTAATTTTCTGTAGAGAAGAAGAAGAGAACGCGACGCGACAATTTTAAGTTAGTTGGGAATTCGGGTTAGAGGAGTTGGGTCGGGTTAAGTGTTAATCGGGTCTACAAATGGGTAATCAGATTTTTAAAACGTGCTTTATTAGTTAAAACGTGATTTGGTTTAATTGACCGAAATTGTGGAAAATTGATGCAATTGTTAGTCTGTGGGGATAATTGAAGAGACCGAAAGTCGGGGTGGAAAAACTGTTGGTTTGAGTAGTTCAGGGGGCCAATCGACGTCAACCCTTAATAAAACTTCAAAACTCTGGTGGTGTTACAAAAACAGAAAGCTTTATACAAGAACTTGTATTTGATAAACGTATGAATATATATATATATATATAGCTTTTATTTAATTTTTAGACTGTATACTTTTTGAAATCAGGATTGTTATCTGTCAAATGGCTTGCTCTTATAGCCAGATTGAAATGAAAAACGTTGATAGAAGAGAGCTTAGAGATTCTATGAACTTTACTCAGGTGACTGAGTTTTGTTTTGGTTAAAGAATGATTCTTGATGTGTTTGATCAAGTGTTCTAAAAATCGGTATATACTGCGCCTATGCATCCACAAAATTGTTTTTTTAAATCGGTCTACACGCTTAAAGATTAGTTTACGCATCAGTCTAATTAATAGTCATAATTACAAAATTACAGCCTAACTATTTTCTGAACATTGGTTTGATCCTTATATATGCTTTATCATTACAAAACTGATTCAAAAGATGCAAACTTAGTCACAACTAAAACAGAAAGAGGAAGCAGAACATGAAGGAAGATATTACAATAACTCAACTGGTAACAACAATATTACAGAGGAGACAAAGAAGAAAAACATCAAACTTTTAAAAAAACCTCACTTGTTCATAACCTCAACACCATTCTTCCCAGCAATAATCACAGAAGTAGCCATCCCCAGAAACAAACCATGCTCCACAACCCCCTCCAACTTCCCAATCTCCCTCCCCGCAGCAAACCCATCCTTCAACGGCTCCTTAAAATACAAATCAATAATATAATTACTATTATCCGTCACATACGCCTCCCCGCCCTCACCAACCCTCAGCTTCGCATCACACCCAAACTCCTTAAACAAATCCCTCAGCCTCACCAAATTAAACTTCCAGCAGAACTGAACAACCTCAACAGGCATCGCTAAACCACTCCCTCCCAGCCCTTTCACTAGCTTCGTATCATCCGCAACAACGATAAATCTCTCGGCCACGGCCTCCACCATCTTCTCCCTGAGAAGCGCGCCTCCTCGCCCCTTGACCAGGTCCAGATTCGGATCCACCTCGTCCGCTCCGTCGATGGCCAGGTCGATCCGAGGGTGCGTGTCGAGGGCCACGAGGGGGATCCCTAGGGACCGGGCCTGCTCCTCGGTGCGTTTCGACGTCGGGATGCCGACGATGTCGTGGAGCTCGCCGGAGGCGAGGAGTTTTCCGATTTGGTCGACGGCGAAGGCGGCGGTGGATCCGGTTCCGAGGCCGAGGACCATCCCCGGTTTGATGGCTTCGACGGCTTTCTCCGCCGCGAGTTTTTTGAGATCGTCTTGGGAGAGTGCGACGGACTGGGCCTTGACGGAGAAGGAAACGGAGGAGGAAGAGGGAGAGGTTCTGCGTAGGGTGAGAGAAGGAGTGCGGAGAGTGAGGTGAGAGGATGAGACGAAGGATAAGGAAGCCATTGGAGAAGAGGAAGAGAAGTGTTTGGCAGAAACAAAATAAAGGTTGGGTTTTGACTTTTGAGTGGAAGAGAGAGGTCACGACAGCTTTTATAGTTGGTATGGGGGGTTGTTTTAAGACAGGACCGAACCGTGGTCGGATAAGATTTGATCATGAAACCGGTCAAGTAATTCTATTTGATCTCAAATATATTAAAATTTTTATCAAAATATATAAACTTACCATATGAACAAAAAATAATTTATATGTATAATGTTTAGTTATATGTTATATCTAGTAATTTTGTTTTTTAAAATTTTATATTTAAAAATTACTGAATTAAGTTTGATCCAATCAAACTATATTAAATCATGATCAAAATAATTATCCGGTTTAAATTTTGGTCTGGTTTTAAAATATTGGAAAAACTGCTAGTATAGGAGGGTTGGTGAAGCTAATAACCAGCTAAATGAAACAGAGGTTTTACGATGCGGTGTCGTTTTAGGTTTTTTTTTTTAAATTCTTTTCTGAGAACAGATATAAAACCTTTTTATATTCTTCTAGCAAGGTCTGGTCTAATTACATTCTTCCACTTTCTCGATCTCCAGATTTCTTAGGAAAAAAAATAAGAAAAATCACGATGTCCGCCGAATCATCCAGCCAGATTCCTAAAGGACAGGTGAATTAATCGTAACTTTTTAATGTTCTTGGATGCGTCGAAAAAGAAGTTTTAATTTGGGGGTGGGGAGAATATATATATAGGGTTCTGTCTTTTGAGAATTTTGAATCTTTGGATGTATTTGATTTATTAGGTTTGATTGTTGTGTTTTGATTTTTTTGTCAGGTTGATCTGTTAGATTTCATTGACTGGTCTGGAGTTCAATGCCTCAACCAAAGCTCAACTCACTCCTTGCCCAACGCTCTCAAACAGGTACTAGTTATTAACTAGTTCTGTCTTAATACCAATTTTTTTTCTGTTTGTGTGAGTTTTTGCATAGGTTTATAGATGAGTTTGAAACTGTTTTTTTTTTTGTTGGAATAATATTAGATTTTTGCTAAATTATTGGCTCTTGATTTTCTTTGACATGTGAACTTGAATTAACCAGCAGCCTACTAGAAACTATAGCTTTTGAATTGTTTGATTTTATGTTGTTGTTTCATGACCTTGTGAAAACTATAGTATTCGAATTGTTTGATTCTCTAGTGATGTTTCATGAGCTGAGATTGATTTGCTTGTTTGTGGTGTAGGGGTATAGAGAAGATGCGGGTTTAAACTTAGAGAGTGATGCTGATGAACAGCTTCTAATCTATATTCCTTTTAACCAAGTTATCAAACTACATTCCTTTGCTATCAAAGGCCCTGAAGAGGAAGGTAATGCTTTAAAGAAACATTGGTAAAATATGTTTTCTATATTTTAGTTTTGACTTGTTGTTGAGCTTAAACTTCTGCTTACTGATAACTTTTCAGGTCCTAAAACAGTGAAGTTTTTCTCAAACAAAGAGCACATGTGTTTCAGGTAATGTGAATATATTATCTTTATCCCTATCGAACTAGATGATTTTCAAGTTTATTAACTCAAAACTCTGTAATACAGTAATGTCAATGATTTTCCTCCAAGTGACAACGCTGAACTAACTGAAGAAAACCTCAAGGTAAGACACTTTTGAGATCTAACTTTATTCATTTAGTGATGATCAATCTGTGTTGAGACCTTTCTGTTCAAATCCATGTACAGGGAAAGCCGGTGGTCCTTAAATATGTCAAGTTTCAGAATGTTCGTAGGTAAAGGCTTTTACCATCTTCTGTTTATAATACTTACTCAGCAAAATCACAAGCTCGAGCTAACCGTCTTTGTTATATTTAATTCAAGCTTGACGATCTTCATTGAAGATAACCAGTCGGATTCTGAGGTCACAAAGGTCCAGAAGATCGCTCTCTACGGTTCAACGTAAGTCTCTCAAAAACCTTTTGTTACTATCTGAAGAGAATGTAGAGCTTAGACGCTTAGCTCTTTTATACCATACTTACAGGGTGGAGACGACTGATATGAAGGGGTTGAAAAAGATTGAAGACCACTGAGCAAACAAAAGGGTTATAATTATAATGATCGTTTTATCACTTTGACTTGCAGTGTTCTGTTGTTGTTTTCTTTTCTTCTTCACTACTTCAAGTTTTTAAAAATTGGAATAGACTAGAACCTGTTATTGCCTATTGTTACCAGTGCGCAACGAATTATAATAGCTAAATAACATTGTTCCATCACCTAGATTCGAGTTTCGTTATTCCCAATTGCATATATTTTCATATTAGTAGATGAGATATATCCCCAATGTATCCACCTAGTACAACGGGTTTGAACCAACGGCCACGTAGCTGCAACATGTAGGCACTAAAGGGAGTGAAAACTTTGAAAAGGCCGCTCTTGTACGTAGCCAAGCCAGGTGAAAAGTCGACCGCGTTAACTGTTAAGGGGCCTTAAGGTGATCAGGCCCGATCAAAGGCACTATCCATTATCCAATATTCATTCATGCGTTTAGTAGGAGCACACGTGTGTATTTGTAATGTTATTGGACAGTGAAGAACAAGACATGATTGTCACTGGGCCCAGCCCACACGAGGGTACATCTGTATTTTTGTTTGCACCTTTCCGGCCGCGTGAACCATTTATTTCACTTTTTTTAATAAAAGCTTTTGGTCGGCCTGGAAGGAACACACTTAATGCTATAGAATGTACCAACTACCATACTAACTTGAGTTTGGAATATTTTTTAACTAATACCAGATGACCGATCTTCTATTACGATCAACCATGTAAACTATTTATGACGAAATCCAAACTCAAACTAACTAAATAATGATAATTTAGTTCTAAAAAAAAATCGAATCCAAAACTAATGTAGATACATACTAAACCCAAAAATTATCATTAGACTACCATCACTTGGTTACCCATTTATTTCCTCGACCTCACGTCTATGGAGGAATGTATACCGAGGGATATTTAAACAGTAACGGTCTTTGTTGATCAATTTTTTTTTCTTTTTTCTTAATCAATTCTTCTTATTATACTGTATTGTTTTTATACACACACATATATAGTTCTTTTTTGTATATATATATAATTCTTATCATGTAGATCGAGATGAAGTCGTTGTCAACTTGACATACAATTTATTAGGTCAGATTCTTCCATCGTAATCATGCATGGGTATCATCATGTTTATCAATAAATGATGTTGATGATCAATTTCATTTATCATTCTGTTTTTATAATTTGCAATGAGACATTTATTTTTATTTACGCTAATGTTATTGTGCTCATTCTTGAAAATGAGACATTTGACTTTGAAATGTTTCCACTGAAAGTGTTATCAAGATTTAAATGTAAAAGCTGCTTACGGCTCTAAATATTGTATAGATAGACACCACACAACCAACAGATTAGCAAATGCTATGTTTGCCTCAAAAATGTTGACTGACGATAAGTTAAAAGTGCTTTTACCAACTAATCTTCAAAATAGTGAAGATCAGTAAGGAGATTATGTTTCCCTGTAAAATCGTGATTATTTCAACGTGTTGTAAAGATCTTGTGCCTAGCTTTTTTTTTATAATATTTGGTGATTAAGGTCAACCGACTAATCAAATAAAACTCGCAGCAGCCATATATTCTTACCATTTAAAGTAATTCAGATGACCAACAGAAATCGAACCGCGGATAGCCGTATTGGGGTTATCTTTCGAAGACCACTAGTCCAACCCCGTTGGTTGTGCCTAGCTTTCTTTTTCTGCCAATAAACCGGTCATGTCTAGATGCTAGAATCACATATTTTCATTGCCTTAATTTGCTATGTCGTTTGTTCAGTGATTTTCATACAAGGCACTAAGGCAGGATCCACTTCAACTGTCTAATTAAATAACTGTACCGTTGAGTTAATCATTTTTATACATCATTATATTAATCCCAATTTTTTTTCATATAGTACTAATCAACGATCAAAGGAATGTTCTCCTATTACATAATGCAAGACATCTGAAATTGGTAATCATCTTTATTCAGAATTACCTGATTAATATATACCATAATCGCTATTTTTCTTTCGACTTCACAGCAATCCATAAATTTACAAACAAGGCAAATGTGGGAAGTATAGTGCGAAAAGTCGAAAACGCAATGGCAGACAAGACTTTAGTTTATTTACATTTAGCTTTTATTCATTTTTTTTTGTCAACCATTTAGCTTTTATTCATTTATTTCAATCATTTGTTATATCTAAGATTATAAATAAGTAAATTTAATGAAAATAATCTTTAAAAAAGGCAGGCACAAGCACAACCTTTGGGAATGGCGGGTCCTACAAGAAGGACACCGAATCCACTGAATCAAAACACATGTTTGAAGCTGACAGCTTCGATATATGTGGGTCCCATATCGTCTTAGCTGTTATTTTGTTCCATTTTAATTAATTTCCGACAAACGCTCTTTTGTTAATATTATTGGTTCTCTTTTACAGAAGTTAAAGAGTATAAGATTGATTTTTTAATAACGTAGATGAAACTCCACATAGCCATAGTCCTATATAATTGAAACTGTTCAATTAAAGTACTAAAAAGCAGAGAAATACGTCTAGTAAGGATAAAAAGCTAAAGTAATTTATATTTTAGCATTGAATACATAATAATTTTATTATTTAGTTTTTGGTGGATATATTCGGAAAAAGGAAAAACTGTGCCAACTTGGCCTTTGCCGACTGGCTTGGCCGCAATTATTCTGAGTAATGATGACGCCACTCATGACACCATCCTCTCCCGACAACACCCTTGACGGTCCTACGAATCCCGGCATTCACGTGGCTGCATAGCACCCGTTCAAATCATAAACATCAATGATATATATTCTGTACCACACACGATCCAATATTTATCCCTTCGTAGTTTTCAACATATTTCACATCCTTCTCTCTCTATCTTGAAACGTTTTAGTTACAAAACGAACACATCAAAAGAACTAAAAAAGCCCTAGAAACAGGACAATCTTTTGATCTCTTACTCGTTTTCTGATTACCTAATTTATTACTCGTTACTAAACATTTATCAAGCAAGATGATTAATTTTGAGGCAACGGAGCTGAGGTTAGGGCTGCCGGGTGAGAATCACGGAGGAGGCATGGCTGCGAAAAACAACGGCAAAAGAGGATTCTCTGAGACCGTTGATCTCAAATTGAATCTTTCTTCTACGGCTATGGATTCAGTTTCTGAACTTGATTTAGTGAATATGAAGGAGAAGGTCGTAAAACCACCGGCCAAGTAAGAAACTAAATTTCTGTCCCTATTTCTATTAATATTTACTTTATATATATTGTCAACTCTTTACTTATAAGTAGATGTCTTAAATGTATTGAGATATTATATAATATTTGTGGATAGACTCGATAAAATTAGATTATGCGATCCGGTCATGGTTTGGCTTATAGGCTTTAACACGTTGAATGAATAAGTTAACTAGAGTAACATTATGCAAAAAAATCTCATAAGGTTGTGATTTTTCATTTGTTTCCTTTAGTTTTGCTCCATGTTTTCAATTAGCTTTACGAAGATTATTTACATTTTTTATTTATAAATAACCTTACGTAGCTAGGATGATGAGTGCATGTTTAGGTTTTTGGTCGGGAGGAATTAAGAAAAATACAAAACATAAGGAATCTTTACTTTATATATTGGAGAAAAAGATAAAAATTAAATTAATATTTGGATAATTACAGCCACCCAACGTCCAAGACGTCTGAAGCAACTAGATGATTCACAAATCTTGATATAAAATACATTGAATAATATGTTTGAAATTAACAATTTAGTATATTTACGGAATTTCAGGGCACAAGTTGTGGGATGGCCACCGGTACGATCTTTCCGGAAGAACGTCATGTCAGGCCCAAAGCCAACCACCGGAGATGCTGTCCAAGCAACTGAAAAGACTTCCGGCAGCTACGGAGCCACCTCCTCTGCCTCCATTAGTGCTACCGCAGCTTACGTGAAGGTTAGCATGGACGGTGCACCGTACCTAAGAAAAATTGATTTGAAACTCTACAAAGCTTACCAAGATCTCTCCGATGCATTAAGCAAAATGTTCAGCTCTTTTACCATAGGTAAACATTAAAAAAGAAAAATATAATGTATTATAATATGTCTATTAAAAATATATAATAATATGCTTATTAAAAACTTAAACTCTATATTTAATATATTCTAAACTCTTTTACAGGCAGCTATGGACCGCAAGGAATGAAAGATATTGTGAATGAGGGTAAATTGATCGATCTTTTGAACGGATCAGATTATGTTCCAACTTATGAAGATAAAGATGGAGACTGGATGCTTGTAGGAGACGTACCGTGGGAGTGAGTATCAATTAATTTACATAGTTTATTTATTTTTGTTGCAGCTATAGAACAAATATTTATTTACGTTTCATTTGGATTTTTTTTAGGATGTTTGTTGATTCATGCAAACGCATAAGAATTATGAAGGGATCAGAAGCAATCGGACTTGGTTAGTATTCTTAATCCAAAGTTTACTGTATATATACCATAAAATTTTGTGCGCTTGTTTGTTAATCTAGTTTGATTGATTGCAGCTCCAAGGGCTTTGGAAAAGTGCAAGAACAGAAGATGAGAGCTCTTGGTGACATTTTAAGATTTCCCTAAAAAGGAAGAAAGACCGGTTCGAACCGGTTGGATGTCTGAAACAGATAAAGCCAAACCGGCTCGAAACTACAGTTCTGAGCAGGGAGTTTGTGTATAGTATCATAAATAATATTTTTTGGTATTCGAATAAATAATAATATTGTTGTGGTGTATTACATTTTATAAAATAAACCCTTTTTGTTACATGCATTATATATACATATATAAATATGTATATCTTATTAGCTTGCGTCTATGTTTTGAACAACTTTTTTGTTTTTACGCATTTGTATTTGTCTATATGGTAAGTATCCATTACTTAAGACATCTTAATGTGTTACTTTGACGTGACAAATTATCATTCACGTTTAGTGTATTTCATTATTTGCCTTTGTCGCACACTCGCACTGTAAACTCATTATATCATTTTGGACCATATTGTACTCCCTTTAAATGATCGTAAAACTAACAAGTACTCCATATAATAGTTTCTCCACTTAATGTTCTTGCCATTTCTTCGTGAAACATTTATGAAAAGATTTTAAATAGATCAAGGTAATGTGTGATAGTGGAACGGGCCAGAGCATGTGGACAATGTAGAGTTGTTGGGGAACAATATTTGTAATGAATTACACATAAAATAAACAATGTCTTTAATATATGCATGCTCCATTATTGATGCTTACTCTGTCATCCATTGCCTCAAACAAACAATAGGTGACAACTTTGATTTTTGTTTATAATTTAGTCATCTATTTTCTTGATAAATTTGATCTTAATTACTATGGATTAGTACACCAAGAACATGCATTAACTTGTTTTAAAATTTATAAATTGAAACCAAATCCGACCACAAACAAAACTTTGTTCCTGAAGTTTTTTTTTTTGAAGTTTTTAGCACATTTAAGTAAGAAATAGACAACTCCATAAGGAGAAGACCAAATCACCAAGGTAAGAAGCAAACCAAAACTTCATACACATACTAAAATAAATAGACACATCTCTCAGAATATCTTATGATTTTTCTGTAATCTTGTCCTTGCCATGAAACTTCCTTCCAGCATCTACAGCTTCTCTGTAGAACAAAGAGAAAAAAAACATCAGTTATAAACCGATACAAACCGGTTAAAAAAACCAAACATCATGAGGGTTTTCAAAACAAACCTGAAAGCATCAATAAGCTCTTTGCTTTCAGGGCTTAGCAACACTCCCTCATAAAAAGCATTGGCTGCTTCATCAAACCTCTGGAGATTCATAGATAACTCAGTGAACTATACTCTTTCAACGTTAAAAAAAAAATCAAAGGCTTTTTAAATTACCTGTAGCAAACGAAGAGCAGCGCCTTCTCTGAAACAAGCTTTAGGCCAATCAGGTTTTAGTTCTCTGCAGGCCTTAGCATCAGATAAGGCATGCTCAGCTTGTCCTAACCGCAACCAGCAGATGCTTCGGTTTGAGAACAACGTATGATCCGTAGGGTCAAAATCAATAGCCTTGATTCAAAGAAAACATCACAAAAATGCACTTTAAAATAAATGACTCAGAAAAATAGTTTTTAGTTGTTGAATGAATACTTGTGTGTAGGCGTCAATAGCCATCTGGTAATCCTTTCTATGGAAAGCATCTTGTCCTCTTGCTTTGGCTTCTGCTGCTTTAGCCTTTGCTTCTGGTGAGACCTCAGGAAGGTCTTTCTTGATGATCCCACTCTCTCCAGATTTGGCCTTGTCTGAGTTATTCTCCTCTTGGGCTTTGTTTGATTCCATGTGAGCAAGAACTCCATCTACTGTCCACTCCGAAACAGATTCAGGTTTTGTTGTCAAGGGGAAGAGAGTCTCAACAATCTTCCTGTTCTCTCTCAAAGCTGCAACTTCTAATGCCCTATTGCCTTCCTCGTCTTTCTGATTAGGATCAGCTCCAGCTTTGAGTAAACAGTTGATTAACTCAAGATCTCCAATATCAGCAGCAATGTGCAACGGAGTTGCACCACCAGCAAACACATTGGCCTTGGCACCTGCCTGTAATTAACAAAATAAGAACCAAGCTTGATCTCTAAGATGTATAACAAGACTACAAATAATAAACATCTCAAACCTTGACCAAAAGCTCTAAGCATGCCACAGAACCAGCTGCCACTGCAGATAACAGTGGCGTGACATTATCTTCTGTCTCAGCGTTTGGCTGCAAAATCATTATAAGAAAACAAATTTTAATGTTCATTGGAAACTACAGATTTGATGGAATTAAACTAAATATATTAGTGTTAAAAAAATCGGCCTAGGTGCCCGCCTAAACAATAATCCTCTATAAGACGCCTAACCACCACCTAGCCATTTTTAGAACATTGAAAAATATATATACACAAGAGTTTACATTGGCATTGTGCTCTAACAAGACTTCCACCGCATCTTTCTGGTCATGGCCAGCAGCCCATATTAACGGCGTGCCAGACTCGCTTTGAGAATCAACTGGTACACCTCTAGAAAGCAGTTCCTTAACCAACTCAATGTTCCCTAGTGATAAGCAAACACAGCACTTGGTGACCTGAGAAAGTAGAAGGAAAAATGAACAATGTAGTAATCAACAAACCAACCTGTTCCAGCAGCATGATGCAATGCAGTAGCTCCTAGCTCACTTGCGATGTTAGGATCAGCACCGTGGTCTAAAAGATACTTAGCCGTATCAATCTGTCCTTGCCTCGCAGCATGAACAAGTGGAGTATCCCCAGCTTCATCTTTTGTGTTGGCGTCGAGTTTCAGCTCTTCCAAGAGATATCTGCATATCTCAGTTTGTCCTTCCCTTGCGGCGAAGTGAAGCGCGCCACGTTTGTTTGCGTCTTTGACACTCTCCACAGTTTGCTTTAGTCCTTTGCCTTCATCTAGCTGATTAGCAACATCTGCTTGGAGAAGGAAGGTATATCAGAGATAAAGAGATGCAATGTAATAACATAAGGGTATGTTGATTGATTAACGAAACTCACTCTTGAGGAACTCAAGGTTTCCAGTAATAGCTGCATTTAGAAACTGCTGAACTTTCTCCCTCGCTGAAAGTAACAATCCAAAGAACAAGAAGTTAGAGATTCAAAACTAACAATTTGTAAACTCTTCAATACCCCAAAACAGAGCCAATTTAAAAAAAAAAGTGAGCTTTATTAATCAGATTAATTCAAGTAAAGAGAAGTATCAAAACCCATCAAGGAATCTAGATGCATTCATAGAAAAGAGGTTGATGCATCTTTCTCACACATAAGGAAGAGAGCCAAAACAGAGCAAATTAAAAAAGTGAACTTTATTCATCAGCTCAATTCAACTAAAGAGAAGTATCAAAACCCATCAAGGAATCTCTATGCATTCAAAGGAAAGAGATTGATATATCTTTCTAATACATAGAAGAAGGCAGAGGAGGAGCTAAAACAGAGCAAATTAAAAAAGTGAACTTTATTCATCAGATCAATTCAACTAAAGAGAAGTATCAAAACCCATCAAGGAATCTCTATGCATTCAATGAGAAGAGATTGATACATCTTTCTAACACATAGAAGAGAGCCAAAACAGAGCCAATTAAAAAATAGAACTTTATTCATCAGATCAATTCAACTAAAGAGAAGTATGACAACCCATAAAGGAATCTCTACGCATTCAAAGGAAAGAGATTGATTCATCTTTGTATAGAAGCAGGAAGAGAGCAGACCTGCAAGAGCAGTAGAAGCATCAGGAGCAGCCATGGCAGACAACTAATAAGCTTGTTTCTCTGACGAGTTAGTGAAACTTTGTAGTGACTTTGTTGTGTCGGAGTTAGTTCCGGGTCGGCGAAACGAGAGTTCGTGTCTGATTATCAGGAATCTGAAGAAGCTAGTAGGCTTTTCTAGGTTTTAAAGAAGATTCGAGAGGTGTTTTTTTATCTTCCAATAAATTTGAATGTTATACCCTCACATTATATTAATTATTACAAAACATACCCAAATAGTATTATTTGTACTAAATACCCCCTGAGTGCTTGTTTTGTACTAAATACACCAATCTCTTTTCGTATCCTCTGAACGTTCAACGTTAGATGCATAATTAGCTCCAAATATCGAATTTTGGACTCCGAGAGAAAGCAACGTTACAATTGTATATTCCACTGGGCATGAGTTATAAGAGGAATTTTGTTTCTTTATATAAATGTATGCAGCAATATGTATATACAAGGTTGATAGCTACTCCTCACTAATCGTAGAAGCACTAGCAGTCCGATCGGGCCTCTGCATGGCGGCAACAATGAAGCTCTCAAAGCTATGGGTTTGCTCCGACAGCTCAACGCTCATGGGAGCAATCAACGACAAACATCAGTCGAAGAAAATTGTAGGTATTGTCAAAGATATTTTTAATTTTATCATTTTTTTCATATTTCTCGCAAGAACAATGAAAAAGCAGATTCTTTGGCTAAACAAGATCTTAGAGATTCCTCTGTGTAATTCTCCCCTCCCCCCCCTAAATAATATAGTATCCCATTTATGCATATACATTTAGCAGGTACACAAGAGGTAGGAGGAGGAAGATGAGGATGCTCACATTCAATCATTCTCCATTTTTGTTGACCTCCTCCTAGAGTGTAAACTTGATGCTCCTCTGACACAACTTGTGAACGTCTTTGATGACCTCCTTGATGACCTCCTAGTACCGTCATGCACAAGACTTTATATAGATCATTCATTGGATCATACCCTAAAAAGGATAATACACCTCTTCTAATAGTTTTGACTCTAGGTAACGTTAAGAGCTGGCCCGTGCTAGGGTTTGCAATCACCACTTTAGAATCCATTTGACGGCAGATCAAGCCGCGGATGGGTGGAGAAAAAGCATACACATGCATACGGTGTTGAGTTATGTTTAACCTATGACGATGATCATTAGAAGATGGATCAACCTGGGAGCAGGTTTGTAAGAACTGCTCTCTCACGTGCATGCGGAAGATTGTGAAGAGAAGACGCGTCCGAGTCGAGGATCGAGACATGTACAGGTTGATAAAATCTTTGCGGCGGATTATGGATAGCCATTTTTTTGAAACCAAGACTAGGCTGGCTACAGATTTGGTCGGAATTTTCATGAGAATCTCTACGATCAGATTGAGAGGAATGATTGAAAACGGATCTTTTTCATCTTCTTTCATCGTAAGACATTGTTGATTGGTCCCGGTCTCCTTCCTCCTCGTTTTTTTCATGGTTCTATCTTTGACGAGAACAAAAATGAAGCCCTGGTATATATCTTTGTACATAGTTAGGAGATTTGCAAATACAACCCTCAATTTTCACGGCCAATCTAATTCCCTCCTTTGTATTCAAGTACTGCTTTACAATGTGGTGTTTAATATATGGGAAATTGCAAGGTGAGCCTCTTTTTACAAAAATTAATAGAAAAGTTTTTTTTTGGTGCAATGAAAATCTTTACGACAAAATAAAATAAAATTGGACGTTAAAATGGCCTGAAGAAGGTGAGTCTCAAGAGGAAAAAACTGAATTCCCTTTAATCAAGAATGGTCTTGTATGCTAGATTAAGTTTTCATCACAACGCTTTTACGTATTGACTTTTACAGTTCAAGTAGAACGGCTACTCACAAAAAACTAGAACGATCTTGTATACTAGATTATAGAGGAACAAAAACCAAACTGTATATTTATGAAAAGACTGAATAAACTGTTTTAACAAATGTCACAATTACAGTAATAAGGATCATTAACATGTCTTTCACAGAACCATATAACTCTCTGCATGATCGAAAAAGACTTGGATAGTATCATCAGAGTAATGTACAATATCATCAATCACAATTTTTCTGAATTCCCCCACCTCCGGATTGTAACAAAGAAAAAAAAACGGGTTAGGGGTTGTAATCGGTGTTAATATCATCTCCCCATTACCAAGTATACCCCTGAATGCGAACTTATATGACATTCCAAATCTATCTGCCAGAGGAGGCATCACGACAACAGCTTTTGACCATATTTCTTTGTTGACATCTTCCAGAACCCATAGGTCAACTGGTCCGAAACATTGTAGAGTCGCTATGGTTATCTTTCCAGCGTGATTCACCAGCTCACCACATTGTTGAAGCGTATCATCTTCGGGTAGCTTAGTCACATTAAAGTGTTCACAACTCAGATCAAAGCTCATTAGAGAACTTTTTTCTTTGTAAGAAGCTAAATAATACATAACCCCATCTCTGCATATCCCTTGACATCCAGAATAATGACGATGTGGATACTTACACTCGATCATTCTCCATTTTTGTTTAGCTCCTACAGTGATCACTTGATGCTCCTCCGACATAGCATCACAAGGTGCAACACCACGAGATATGTTACTACGTTTAGATACCACCGTCATGCACAACACTTTGTACACATCATTAACTGGATCATATCCAAAAACAGATAATATGTTTTTCTTAATCGTTTTGACTCTAGGTAAAAATACGAACTGACCCGTGCTAGGGTTTCCGACCTTCACCTTGGTACCGTTCCGACCGCAGATCAAGCCGCGAACAGGTGGAGTAAATTCATACGTTAGATACGGTCCATACGGATCCAGTTTACAACTAACCTTGTCATGATTAGAAGACAACGGATACTCTTGAGAGATGGAGTGAAAGCGCTGCATCTTCACGTACTCGCGGCCACCGTGCACTGAGACAAGATGACGCGGCTGAGTTGAAGATTGAGTCATGTACAACTCGGTGAACTTTTTGTCGAGGATTATCGATGACAAGTGTTTAGAAGCGAAATGGAGCCTGGCTATGGATCCCGGCGGCAGTTTCCTGAGAATCACTACAGCCCTGTTCGTTTAGTTGCCGCAGGTTTCGGCGGCAGCGGCAGCGTCAATGAGGACAGTTGTTGTTCGTTTCGCAGACGCTGACGCTGCCGCTGCCGCATATCATATCGCGACCGCAGGTTTTATCGGCGTCAGCCGCAGGACGCAGCGTTCGGACGCTGCCGCTGCCGCCGGTTCCTGCGTCAACGAAACGAACAAGAGTTGACGCAGAATGTTGACGCTGCCGCTGCCGCCGGTACCTGCGGCAACCAAACGAACAGCCCTTACGTTCATGTCATTTGGAAGCTTCTTAAACGGATCGTTTACATTCCTTTCGTCTGGTTTCTCAGACCTCTTGACCCTTTTCATGACTCTTTTCAACTCCGCCTCTCACTGTTTGATTCTTTTGGCTCTTAACCCTAATATCTTTCTTTAACCTAGATATATCTTTTATATATACTCTTAGATCTCTGGGCCGAGATCCAAATAATTTTCTAAAGGCCGAAGTTGACTAGTAATTCGAATTTCTAAATGAACCAAGTAAAAGTTTTGGATATTTATGGGCCGAGACCCAAATAATTCTGTAAAGATCAAAACCGACTAGTAATTAGAACAAGTTTTTTTCAATGAGGTAAGTTATAAAGTTTTATTTCACATAGTTAATCAAATGATAATTTAGTTTCTAATAGAAATGAATTATCTACAACCAACGAATGTATGTCTTATCCCAAATTCTTCTTTAACCATTAGACTACCAAACGTCCATATAACTTTGAACTCAATACCAATTCCTGATGTGTTAATATTTAATAGATCTGTAAATAAAACATCATATTTGAAAATTTAACAGGAAAATACCCCTTGCTTATTATGTGAATGGAAATTCTGAAGCCATCTTCAGTGGCAGTATGTAATTGAGTTTATAGTGATTAAATAACTGAAAAAATGTAAAAGTAGAGAGTTAGGAGATTTGCAAATAAAACCCTCACTTTTAACAGCTCGACCAAAAAAAGATGTTAGAACAAATGGGAACAACGCAAGGTTAAAGGTCACCAAAATGATTATAAATTCTTAGTTGTTATCGGACTGACTCGTCAAAGCTATCATTCCACTGTAATTACAAAACTCTTTTACAAGTCGGACATCTTCATGTAACATTCTGTTTCATTTTCAAATATTCAATTAACTCATTCTTTAAGAAACGAAAGCTCCAAATAAAAGCACAAAATATTGTTTTTATTCAAATGTAAAGTAAATAAGAAAATCAAATGTAAAACAGCCAAGTCCAACACATGATCAAAATGAAAGGCAACATCAAAAGGATTCACTTACATTTGACAGAACATAGGACTCTCTACATGATCAAAATATACTTCGCGAGAAGCATCGGGTTCTTCAAGTTCTTCAACCACAACTTTCTTGGCAATGTTTTCCTTGAGATTGTAACTGATGAAATATAACGGGTTAATGGGAAGGGTCCAAGGTGAAAATATAAGCTCGCCAGTACTAAGTGTACCCCTGAATCTGTATCCATGATGAATGTCTATTAAATCTATCCAAGAAGGAACAACAATTGAAACTTTTGACCATTCTTGTTTATTGGCATCTTCTAGAATCCATAAGTGAACTTCACCGTTACGGGTAGGCCAACTCGTTATAGCTACCTTTCCAGTGTAGTTCACTACACATGGGATATCCTCAGGTAACTTAATGGCATTAAACTCTTCAGATATCAGATCGAAGCTTATCAAGGATGCTTCGTTTTTTTATCCAAGCATAATAATACAATTATCCCATTTATGCATATCCCTTTAGTAATAGCACAAGGATGAGGAAGATGAGGATGCTTACATTCAATCATTCTCCATTTTCGTTGGGCTCCTAGAGTGTATACTTGATGCTCCTCCGACACAACTTTTGATCCACGTCTTTGACGACCTTGTAGTATCGTCATGCATAACACTTTGTATACATCATTCACTGGATCATACCCAAAAAAGGATATTATACCTCTTCTTGTAGTTTTGACTCTAGGTAACGTTAAGAACTGGCCCGTGCTAGGGTTTGAAATTATCACTTTCAAATCCATTAGACGGCAGAACAAGCCGCGGATTGGTGGAGAAAAAGCAGCCACATGGTCCTTGTGTGGAGTTATGTTTAACCTATGACGATCAGAAGATGGATCAACCTGAGAGCAGGTTTGTAAGAACTGCTCTTCCACGTTAGTGCCGAAGACTGCTAAAAGAATCCGTGGTGAAGATCGAGCCAGGTACAGGTTGATAAAATCTTTGCTGCGTATTAGGGATAACCATTTTTTTGAAACGAAGACAAGACTGGCTACAGATTTGGTCGGAACTTTCAGGAGAATCTCTACGATCAGATCTAGTGGAATAATCGAAAACGGATCGTTTTCATCTTCTTTCTTCGTTAGACATTGCTGATTGATCTCGATCGTCTTCTTCCTCCTAGCTCTTTTCATGGTTCGATGATTCTATCTTTTGACCAAAACAAAACGAAACCCTAATATATATCTTCACGGCCATTCCAAATTTCCAATTTTCCCCTTTAATTTGTACTAGAGCCTAGAGGTGATTCGCACGCCTGTGCTGGATTAATTTATTTTTTTTACAAATTGTTTAATGACATTTTAAATATATAAATATCGGTTATTTAGATATTTTTAGGTTCTTACGAATTTAACCGGACTCGGAAAAATCTGATTCGAACCCCTTCTGGATATTTAAAATATGCGAACGAAGTTTAATTTCAAATCTAAAAAATCAATATGATATGTATCCGAACGTGTATCTATCTGAATGCATATATCTAAATGATTATGTACACGAAAAAAAATTTGTTAACCAGTTGAAATCTTGTCATTAATAGAACAATTTCATTAAGTGTGAAATTGACGTCGAATTATTATGCTAAATATAATTAATGAACTAGTTTAGAAAAATAAAAAAATGTAAAAATGTAATAAAATACTTAAAATATGTAGTTTTGTATTTTTATAGTAAATGATGTCGAATTATTTGGAAAAGATAAAAAATGAAGTGATCAAATTAAAAAAAAATAAGATGTAAAAAATTAATTTTAAATAGGTAATTATTATTTTGTACTTCTGTTTTAATATAATAAACTAGATTTTGACCCGCGCTTTTAAAGCGCGGGATTATTTTTTGGTTGGAAATAATAATGTAATAATTTATAAACTGGATATCCAT
The DNA here is from genome assembly GCF_020379485.1 of Brassica napus. Classification (NCBI taxonomy): domain Eukaryota; kingdom Viridiplantae; phylum Streptophyta; class Magnoliopsida; order Brassicales; family Brassicaceae; genus Brassica; species Brassica napus. Next base: position 51,284,421 of record NC_063444.1, on the reverse strand, counting down.
TCTTGTTAAACTTGTGTACATTATTTATTTTAATTTTTTGTGTGTTAAATTTTTGGATTTTGAAGAAAACTATATTTTGTGATTAGACATTAATTTCTTATTCAATATTTTAAAATATATGAAAAATAATCATGAGAAGTGTAATTTTTAGCTTTGTTAAGTGTTAATTTTTGACCCCAAACTCGCGGTCGAACCGATAAACCCGGTAATCTACGGTGAAATCGATAAACCCGATTACTCGTATATAATCCGGTTCAGATTTAATGAACAAATCCGTTAATTAAAAACTCGATAAAACTTGGTAAAAACCGAAAAACTCGTCATTAACCTGTGATTCAACACGTGTTGACCCGGTAAAACCCCCAAAAAAATCTAAAAATATTTCTAAAAAGCTAAAAAGACTTCTCATATATTTTGAATATTATAGAAAATTAAATAAATTATTTGTAAAACGTTAGAAATGGATTTGATATTAATCTTCATTATTATCCACCGATCTGTTATTATAGAATTTTCGATAAATAAGAATGAGTAATATTTCCTTTATGTGATCCGATCATCCGAGTGTATATAGAAAATAGAAGTTTTTGAACAAACTAATATTTATTGTATAAAATGAATATAGGAAAATGAAGATATTATATATATATATATATATATTTTTTTTGTAAAGTAACAACTTTAAGAATTTGCTTGATCGAGGGTCAAATGGATCATATATTAGTTGGCAACCCTGATTATGATATATATTAGTTGCTATATACAATATAACCTCTATAAGTTAATATTCGATAAATTAATAATCTCTATAAATTAATAAATTTTGCTGGTCCCAACTTGGGTCGGTTCAAAATTTGATACAAATCGATAAAATAATAATATAATAATTTTTAAGTAAATCCTATGTAAATATAAAGTCCCTTTAAAAATATAAATTAATAATTTATGTGTATACATATTTTATATAAGTAAGAACTTATTATTATATTGTTTATTTTATGTTCACAATGGAATTATCTTTATATTTTCTTAACACTTAATATTTTTTGGTGAAATTTAGTAATATTATATCTAAAACCACATTTAAGTTATATACAATATGTGTTCAAAAAAAAGTTATACAATATATATTATATACACAATATAATATAATAAATTAATATAAATGTCAAATTTTTAAAAAATAACAATTAATGTCTTTACACTAAAATCAAATATTATTCTTATCTTATAAATATACCTTAAAATAAAAAAAAATCTAAATAAAGAACCTTCCGTAAATTAATATTTCTATAAATTAATAAAATTTTAAATTCTCAACATTATTAATGAATAGAGGTTCTACTGTATTCGGTTAGATTTACAAACCGAATTTTTGTTTTCACAGCATATATAGGAAATAGAAGATTTGGAACAAACTAAACATAAACTAAACATAACTGAATAAAAAAAATATATGAAACAAAGGATATTATAGATATTTTTGTTCAAAAAATAAATTCTTGGAATAGTTTTATAGATAGTTTTGTTCAAAAAGAAAAGGTTTTATAGATAGCTAAGTTTTGGAATATTTGTTAACATGGTTAATATTTTTTTAGTCTAAAAAGGGATTGGGTAGCTATCTTTTTATTATAGATCGATATGTTGTTTAAATTAATTATTATATTTAATAAATAAAACCAAATCGTGGAATAATTTTATAGATAAGTTATTTTGTAATATTTGTTAACATGGTTTATATTTGGAGTCTAAGTAGGGACTGGGTAGTTATAGATTCATATTTTGTTTTGATTACAAAAAAAAAAGATCCATATATTGTTCAAATTATTTATTGATATTTTATTATGTCTATAAAAAGGAATAAAGTTTTGCAATATCCTATCATAATGTAAAAATAACAATACGATGTAAGATAACTATTTAGTAAAATATATGGTAAATGATCGGAATATTTTTCTGGGTTTAGTGTCTCATTATGCTTTCCCGTGCTTGGTAGATAATGGTAAAAGTACATATTTGTTCGATCCAGAACATCTTATGGGAAGAAATAATTTTTAGTTCATGAACGTTAGTTTTCAATTTATGTCTACTAAATTATTCGTATATTCTATGATTGGATCAAGTTGTTGAATATTGAATGTCGAAAATCACCATCAGCCCCCACAGTTAAACCAAAGAACTGATTATCAAAGTATCTCGAACCCTGTGAATAGAAACCTCAAGCAAAACTCCGTAAAAGTACCTTTGAGTAATGGAGGAGGAAGTTTATCGCGGAACTATGCGAACCTTCTTGAAACCTCCTTTGATTTACCAGAACACGACCTCAAGCAAAACGTCATCTTCATCTTCGTTAAACACTCAGAAATACTCGGTCAAAAAAAAATATGCCTCATCACCTTTATAGTATATTAGAAATCATCCTTGAAAATTGAAATCTAAATCTGCCGTGATCTCTTGTAACAGATTGCTAAACTCATGGATAGCTTTTAGTTATGCCAAATTAACGTGTTCCTTTATTAATATTGGTATAAATAAAAAGAATTAGGAAAATACTAAATTTAATTAAAAGCATATGTTTAGATAAAGTGAGTGGCAGTATATTGTAATTATTTTCAAAACAGGAAGGCACCTCAAAAAAGGGTCTTCTGTTTTAATAGTATTGATTCAAGTATTTCTTTGCAATATGGTGTTTAATATTTGGGAATTTGCTAGGTAAACTTCTTAGAAAAAACAAATTAACAGAAAAGTCGCTTCTGTGTGGAATTAAAATCTTCTCGGCTAACAATAAAGTTGGATGCTAAACTGGCCTGAAGAAGGTGAGTCTCAAGTGGAAACTGAATTCACTTTAATCAAAAACGATCTTGTAAGCTAGAGTAAGTTTTCATTACAACAACTGATGATGATATGAAGATCTGTCAAAATATAAATTAAAAAAGAAAACCGAAGCTTGTTAGCTCCACACAAAACCAAAACTTTCATACTTGCGTGTGTATATATATATATATATATAAAATCCACAAGCATATACAAAGTAATTGACGAAAAGACTGAATACATTGTTTTATCAGATGTCACAATTACAGTAATAATAAGGATCATTCACATACCTTTCACAGAACTATACAACTCTTTACATGATCGAAAAAGACTTGGATAGTATCAGAGTCATCTCCAATTCCATTAATCACAATGTCTCTGACTTTGTTATCCTTGGGATCGTAACAAATAACAAAGAACGGTTATGGGGTGCGATCGGTGTGAATATCATCTCCCCAGTACCAAGTATATCTGTCACAGGAGGAACCACAACCGAAGCTTGTTACAAAAATCAAAGCTTATTCTAATCAAGTCATACTTGCATTTGAATATTCCATAAGCATAGCCATTGATGAAAATTAAAGACGTAAATAAATTTGTTAAATCAGTTCCAATGATACTATCCGACGGAACTAAAATGAAACTTGGAAAAGAGAGAAAGTTAAGAAGGCAACACCAAAAGAACTAGCAATAACTCCCTTTCACAGAAACATGACTCTCGACATGATCAAATGGTTTGAATAAGATATCTCAATTCCAATAATAAGGAAAAGTTTTAAACTATATACGAACTACTATATGGAACTTAGATAAAACTTAATGATCTCTCCAATGGAAACTGATACTGTAATCAGCTTTGCAAAGCTTACCTACATCAATGTGTTTTGCTTCTTCATCAAGTAACAAAACTCAAAAGGCAACCAAAATGATAAAGAAGCCAATACAAAACTCTTTATCACACACAATAACTAAAAAAAAAGCCAAACCGAAGTTTGTTAGCTCCACACAAAACAAAAACTTAAGTAACTCATACAATTACATATATAATCCACAAGCATATCCAAAGTAATTGACGAAAAGACTGAATACATTGTTTTATCACAATTACAGTAATAATGATTAACATACCTTTCACAGAATCATACAACTCTCTACATGATCGAAAAATACTTGGATAGTATCAGAGTCATCTCCAATTCCATTAATCGCAATTTCTCTGACCTTTTTGTCCTTGGGATCGTAACAAATAAAAAAGAAAGGGTTACGGGATAAAAGCGGTGCGAATATCATCTCCCCAGTACGAAGTATACCCCAGAACCTGAACAGGATCGTATGCAACCATCCAAGTAAATCTGAGACAGGAGGAATCACAGCAGCAACTTTTGTCCATACTTCTTTGTTGGCATCTTCCAGAACCCATAGGTCAAGGTTGCTGTTATATGCATGACTTGATATGGTTATCTTTCCAGTGTGATTCGTCAGAGAACCATACTGTTGAAGCATCTGATCCTCAGGTAGCTTAGTAACATTAAAGTCTTCAGAACTCAGATCAAAGCTCATTAGAGATCGTTTTTGTTTGTAAGACGCTAAATAATACATAACCCCATCCCTGCATATCCCTTGATGTCCAGAATAATGACGATGTGGATGCTTACACTCGACCATTCTCCATTTTTGTTTAGCTCCTACAGTGATCACCTGATGCTCCTCCGACATAATATCCTCCCATGGCACAACATCACCACCACCACGAGACATGTTACTACGTTTAGTTACCACCGTCATGCACAACACTTTGTACACATCATTAACTGGATCATATCCAAAAACAGATAATATTTCTTGCCTCCTTGTTTTGACTTTAGGTAACGATACGAACTGACCCGTGCTAGGGTTTCCGACAATCATCTTGGTACCCTTCCGACCGCAGATCAAGCCGCGAACAGGTGGAGTAAATTCATACGGTAGATTCGGATCTAGTTTATAGCTAACCTTGTCATGGTTCGAAAACGACGCATGGTCTTGAGACAAGGAGTGAAAGCCCTGCATCTGCATGTTGCTGCCGCCACGGTGTACTGAGATAAGATGACGCGGCTGAGTCGAAGATCGAGTCATGTACAACTTGGTGAACTCTTTGTCAAGGATTATCGATGACAAGTGTTTAGAAGCGAAACGGAGCCTGGCTATGGATCTCGGCGGCATTTTCATGAGAATCTCTACGTTCAGGTCATTAGGAAGCTTCTTAAACGGATCCTTTACATTCCTTTCGTCTCGTTTCTTAGACCTCTTGACCCTTTTCATCATTGTTTTCAACTCCGCCTCTCACTGTTTGATTCTTTTGACTCTTAAATCTAATGTCTTTTTTTCTTAAACCTAGATATGAATTTTTTATATACTTGTAGATGTCTGGGCCAAGATCCAGCCGACTAAGAATTCTAACTTGTTTTTCTAAATGAGACAAGCAAAGTTTCGAAATAGTATGGGCCGAAACCCAAGTAATTCTCTAAAAGTCGAAACCGACTAGTAATTCAAACTTGTTTTTTTAAATGAGTCAAACAAAGTTAAAAGGTATGACCGAGACCCAACTATTTCTCTAAAGGTCCAAATCGACTAGAAATTTGAATATGCTTTTCTTTATTAGGTAACTAAAGTTTAATTTTGTATGACTAATCAAATGGAATTTAGTTTTAAACAGAAATGAAATCTAGAATCAACGAATATGTATTTTATCCTAAATTCTTTTTTTACTACTATGCTACCACTATTTATGTGTCTACAACACCAAATCCTTGATGTGTTAATATTTTATAGATTTGTAAATTATAAACATAATATTTTGAAATGTAACAAAAAATACTCTTTCTATATTATTTGAATGAAAATACCCTTAAACCATTTTAGTGTCAGTATATAATAAAGTTTCTAGAGATTAAATAATTGAAAATGTAAAAATATAAAGAAATGAGAAATGGTATCTCTCCTATAAGAAACTTTCCTCATTTGCCAATGGTTTAATATTTTATTGGTTGTTGTTTTTTTGAGAAAATGATTTAAGAAAATCGGATAGGTTTTGAGCGATAATAATGCTCTTATGAGTAATGACAATTGTATAAAAGAGTATACAACTGAAAAAAAAATTGTTATTTCTTTGTTTTATTGCAGAAAACTTTCATATAACCCGACAAATTAAGTTGCATTTTTTTTTTTGAACTGGCATTAAGTTGCTTGTTTCTATTGTCTGTTTCACGTAGCATCTCAAACCGGTCATTGTTGACCCACGAACGAAGAATGTAAATGGGAAGCTGAATATCTCTGGCTTCTTAATCAAGTAAGAGTGGACATAGCTGATATGCATTAGCTTCTTCAGATCCTTAATTCCACTGGTGTTAAACCAGGAAAGTGTCCAGCATATAACTGCAAGCAAGAGGACGTAATATATCATGTAAACTTATTGCAAATTCTTGTTCAGAGTTTTTGAAGAACTCTGCAAATTAAAATAGAAGAATGACAAAAATTAAAAGGAAATTTCGATTGAGGAAATTTTTTGTTTTAGAAAATTTTTAATAAATATAATGATTAAAATACTTTTCAAAAAATCCGTTTTCCTTTTCTACTAAATTTTCTTATATCTAAAAAGGGAAATACCCTACCAAATATTCTAATAAATGGAAAATTTCCTCCCATTTCCCTTATATATTCAAAACAATTGGGGTATAAATTAAGAAGGAACTCTGAGACCAGAAGAAGAGCGAAGGCAATTATGAGTTCTATGAAAGCTTCTTTGCTTCTATACTTTCTATTTTTTCTCCATCTCCAGCACTACTTTTTTCAAGCCACCTCACGATCTACTACACGTTTAGCCACCGCTGATCCAAGCCATGTCAATCTTCCGGTCCAGTCAGTTGAGTCGAAACATGACGGTAACGCTTTTGCTGACAAAGCAGCGGAACTAGCTGTCGTTGTTAAGAAAGGAGGTGGCGGAGGTGGACACGGCGGAGGTGGCGGAGGTGGCGGAGGTGGACGTGGCGGAGGTGGACGTGGAGGTGGACGCAGCTCTGGTGGAGGAGGACGAGGAGTGTATCCAGGTTTTGGAGTAGGTGGTGGACGCAGCTCTGGTGGAGGAGGACGAGGAGTGTATCCAGGTTTTGGAGTAGGTGGTGGATTTCATCACCATGGTGGTAACCGTTCAAGCGGCGACCGGAAAAGTGTTAGCGTTCTACTTGGTTTATCGACTTTACTCGGTTTAGTTTTGGGTTTTTAGGGTTTCTTTGTTTGATATTACCGGTTTAGGTTAAATGTTTGATGCTGGTATTTATTTCTACTGGTTTGCTCTTTGGGTTTATTAGAATTTTGTTCGGAGCTAGTTGTTTTAAAATCATTGATTTAAGAAAGAGAAAAAGACTAGAATAGCACTAAACCAAGTTTTTGTTCCCAAAGTAGCACTCAAGGCTCAAAGTCACAAAAATAGGTTTCATTAAAAAGGTAATGTACACTTATACCCCTAGGGTTAATTAATCCAAACTTTAGGGTTTAGAGTTAAGGGGTGGGGTTTTGGAATTAGGGTTTAAAATTTTATAAATAATAAATAATAAAATAAAAAATAAAAATTTTAAAAACAGTTTCAAAAAGTATTTTTAAATTATAAAAATAAAATCTGAAAAAAATAAAAAAAAATTTGAAATTTTTTTTTTTTTTTAAAAATTATAAAAATTTCGAATCTGAAAACATATAATCTGAAACTATAAAAAAAAATTTTATTTTTTTTTATTTTTATTTTTATTTTATTTTTATTTTTATTTATTTTAGTTTGTTTATTTAATTTTAAACCAAGGGTATTATAGATATTTTACCCTTTAATGAATGTCATTTTTGTGACTTTCTCCTTCTAGTGCTATTTTTGAGACATAAACTTCAAAAGGTGCTATTATTTACAATTGCCCTTTAAGAAAAGGCATAATAAGATCTTAACTAAGATTTTTCTCAACCTCTTTCAATCCGTAAATACTTTGGGTTGATTAATACAACAACACTCGTTATATACAAATTTCAACATAAGGAGTTCTTCAACAACCAACATAAAAAGTTTTACGTTACTACTAAAACTGAGAAAGACGATTACATTGTGAACCAAGGATATACCGGAAATAACCCAAAAAAAAAAACAAACAAAGAGTCTTTGTTTCTAAATTTTAAAGTCTCTCCGGTGACATCTATCAAAGTTAGTTTGAGAGTGAACGCAAGAAAGCATCAATCATCAAGCCTCACTCACAAGCTTCTTCCAAGGACTCGTTTACTGGTTTTAATCCAGTTTTACCATTGCTAGATCTCGAACAAGGGCTTTCGTGGACAGCATTAATCAGTGTTCTTGTTTCTTGGGATCATTTTTGTTCTGAACTGCTCCTGCGCTGTGTCGTCCGGTTAATGGCTGTCTCTCTTCACGAGACAAAGAGCTGACTGCGACGCTGAAGCTTTTTCTCCAAGAAAGGATGAGTTTTGGCCGAGTCAAAGGAAGCTAGAAAGATACTTGGAACATAAGCTACCTTGTCACATCATACTTTTTTTCCCTCGTTACTCTGTTTAAAATTTTAAAAGACGTAGGACCCACGTCACAACTCAAAAGAAACCTTTTATCCTTTCGCAGCAAAATTCTTACAGATAATTCATAAAACAATAGACAAAATTGGTCGGATTGTCCAACAAATAGCCTTCGAAAAAGTTAACCACCAACGAGAGATTGACATGTGTACTGTAATATACAAACACACTATGGATGTTCAGACACGAATTAATGTGAGTGAATAACAAAACCGTGAACACTCAATAATATGATTTGATTCCAATTTGTAAAGTCAAATTTAGATCGGAGATCTTGTAATAATTTCTATAAAATATAACGCAAACCCACTTATATTGGCATATTTCAGGCCCACGCTAAGTTTTGTAATGTAAAAGGCCCAACAGGTAAATACCTCAACAATGATCGAGGGTAATCTCGTCATTTAAAGTTTCGAAGGGAGACGAACCAATCCGTCTTTCGCTCTTACTCGGTCAACAAACCACTCGAAGACGAACACGTGTCACATTGTGGTTGGCTTCACGATGAGCGCATCGGGTGCTATATAAATGCCGTTAAGGCCTCATAACGGTTTTCTAATTTCCCGCTAGAAAGAGAAGAGAAGTGAAAGAAGAAGATGGCGATGGAAGTAGCAACACCGGCTTTTGCACCGATCACATCACCGGAGATAAACATCGTCCTCGCTGCGACGGCGAAGAAGGCTTCCGTTGAGACTCACAAGAAGAACAGGATCCAAGTCTCCAACACGAAGAAACCTTTGTTCTTCTACGTTAATCTCGCCAAGGTTGTTTTTTGTTGATTCGTGTTTGTTAGTATTCCAAAGAGAACAATTGTGTTTTTGATTCTTTATTCGGCTGATGCAGAGGTACATTCAGCAACACAACGAGGTCGAGCTCTCTGCGCTTGGAATGGGTAATTAATTACATCCTTAATCTTCTTTAAAAGCTTGTTGATGGTGTGTGTATTTACTTTTAACTGTTTGTTTTTGTAAATAGCAATAACTACCGTGGTAACAATCTCTGAGATCTTGAAGAACAATGGATTGGCTACAGAGAAGAGTAAGTTTAAAGTCTCTCTCTCTCTCTCTCTCTCTCTCTCTCTTTCATGATAAAAAAAAAACTTTCGTCTGATTCAAGAATGTGTTTTCATGTTTGTTCAGAAGTGTTGACATCGACAGTGGGAATGAAAGACGAGACTAAAGGAAAGATGGTTCAGAAGGCAAAGGCAAGTCTTTTCTTTCTTTACCATCTAACGTCATGATTCTTATTTTACATCTCTTTGTATTTATGTGTTACGCAGATTGAGATTGTGTTGGGAAAGTCAGCCAAGTTTGACTCTTTGGTGCCGCCTGTGACCAACGGCAAGACTCCTGAGGAGGTAGCCAAAGCAGAGACGGAGGCGGCTGTTGAAGTACAAGAAGCTGCAGCCACCGAGGCATAAGACTGATCTGGCTCAGAAACACAAGAAAGATCGTTCCATCTTTTTAATGTTTTGTTGTTTTTGTTTCACTTGTGACATATCGAACATAATACTCTAGATATGTAAATAATAAGTACATTGACGGTTTAACTGTGTTTCGTGACAAGCAGTCATACAGATAAAAACAATATATCTACAAATATATTGAGTTTTTGGTAAATACTTTATATACTGAAGCCTATAAACTTTAGTGTTGTTTTAAGATTTCTACCATGTTCTACATTTGTATTAATGTATGATAAACTCTTTTTCATGGTAAATAAGCATCGTTTAATTGTTTTTATCAATTAATTTAGTAAAACTTCATAATACTCCCTAAATCGATGAATTAACCACTATAAAATTATGATTTTCTTGATAAACGGAGACGAAAAAGGCTCCAAACCTCTTTGAACATCATCACATGTTAGTGCATGATGAAACTAGGCATTAAAACAATATTGTCATATTTTTTGATTTTTTTTCAAAATCTATGGGCTAACCCCTACAAATATCTTGAGTTTTTGGTAAATACTTTATATACTGAAGCCTATAATCTTTAGTGTTGTTTTAAAATTTCTACCATATTGTAAATTTGTATTAATGTATGCTAAACTTCTTTTCATGGTAAATGAGCATCGTTCAATTTTTTTTATCAATTAATTTAATAAAACTTCATAATACTCTATAAATCGATGGAGTAACCACTATAAAATTATTATTTTCTTGATAAACGGAGACGGCAAAGGCTCCAAACCTCTTTGAACATCATCATATGTTAGTGAACGATGCAACTAGGCATTAAAACAATATTGTCATGTTTTTTGAAATTTTCTCAAAATCTATAGGCTAACCCCTACAAATATATTGAGTTTTTAGTAAATACTTTATATACTGAAGCGTATAATCTTTAGTGTTCTTTTAAAATTTCTACCATATTGTACATTTGTATTAATGTATGCTAAACTCTTTTTCATGGTAAATGAGCATCGTTCAATTGTTTTTATAAAATTAATATAGTAAAACTTCATAATATCCCTAAATCGATGGAATAACCACTATATAATTATTATTTTCTTGATAAACGGAGACGACAAAGACTCCAAACCTCTTTGAACATCATCATATGTTAGTGCATGATACAACTAGGCATTAAAACAATATTGTCATATTTTTTGAAATTTTCTCAAAATCTATGGGCTAACCCCTACAAATATATTGAGTTTTTGGTAAATACTTTATATACTGAAACCTATAATCTTTAGTGTTGTTTAAAAATTTCTACCATATTTTACATTTGTATTAATGTATGCTAAACTCTTTTTCATGGTAAATGAGCATTGTTCAATTTTTTTTATCAACTAATTTAGTAAAACTTCATAATACTCTCTAAATCTATGGAATAACCACTATAAAATTATGATTTTCTTTATAAACTGAGACGACAAAGGGTCCAAACCTCTTCGAACATCATCATATGTTAGTGCAGGATGCAACTAGGCATTAAAACAATATTGTCATATTTTTTGAAATTTTCTCAAAATCTATGGGCTTACCCCTACGAAAATATTGAGTTTTTGGTAAATACTTTATATACTGAAGCCTATAATCTTTCGTGTTGTTTTAAAATTTCTACTTTATTGTAAATTTGTATTAATGTATGCTAAACTCCTTTTCATGGTAAATGAGCATCGTTCAATTTTTTTTATCAATTAATTTAGTAAAACTTCATAATACTCCCTAAATCGATGGAATAACCACTATAAATTTAATATTTTCTTGATAAACGGAGAGGACAAAGACTCCAAACTTCTTTGAACATCATCATATGTTAGTGCAGGATGCAACTAAGCATTAAAACAATATTGTCATATTTTTTGAAATTTTCTCAAAATCTATGGGCTAACCCCTATAAAAATATTGAGTTTTTGGTAAATACTTTATATACTGAAGCCTATAATCTTTACTGTTGTTTTAAATTTTTTACCATATTGTACATTTGTATTAATGTATGCTAAACTCTTTTTCATGGTAAATGAGCATCGTTTAATTGTTTTAATCAACTAATTTAGTAAAACTTCATAATACTCCCTAAATCTATGGAATAACCACTATAAAATTATTATTTTCTTTATAAACAGAGACGACAAAGGGTCCAAACCTCTTTGAACATCATCATATGTTAGTGCAGGATGCAACTATGCATTAAATCAATATTGTCATATTTTTTGAAATTTTCTCAAAATCTATGGGCTAACACCCCTACAAATATATTGAGTTTTTGGTAAATACTTTATATACTGAAACCTATAATCTTTAGTGTTGTTTTAAAATTTCTACCATATTGTAAATTTGTATTAATGTATGCAAAACTCATTTTCATGGTAAATGAGCATCGTTCAATTTTTTTTATCAATTAATTTAGTAAAACTTCCTAATACTCCCTAAATCGATGGAGTAACCACTATAAAATTATTATTTTCTTGATAAACGGAGACGACACAGGCTCCAAACCTCTTTGAACATCATCATATGTTAGTGCAGGATGCAACTAGGCATTAAAACAATATTGTCATATTTTTTGAATTTTTTCTCAAAATCTATGGGTTAACCCTTACATAAATATTGAGTTTTTGGTAAATACTTTATATACTGAAGCCTATAATCTTTAGTGTTGTTTTAAAATTTCTACCATATTGTAAATTTGTATTAATGTATGCTAAACTCTATTTCATGGTAAATGAGCATCGTTCAATTTTTTTAATCAATTAATTTTGTAAAATTTCATACTACTCCCTAAATCGATGGAGTAACTACTATAAAATTATTATTTTCTTGATAAACGGAGACGACAAAGGCTCCAAACCTCTTTGAACATCATCATATGTTAGTGCAGGATGCAACTAGGAATTACAACAATATTTTCATATTTTTTGAAATTTTCTTAAAATCTATGGGCTAATCCCTACAAAAATTTTGAGTTTTTGGTAAATACTTTATATACTGAAGCCTATAATCTTTAGTGTTGTTTTAAAATTTCTACCATATTGTAAATTTGTATTAATGTATGCTAAACTCAGTTTCATGGTAAATGAGCATAGTTCAATTTTTTTATCAATTAATTTGTAAAACTTCATAATACTCCCTAAATCGATGGAATAACCACCATAAAATTATTATTTTCTTGATAAACGGAGACGACAAAGGCTCCAAACCTCTTTGAATATCATCATATGTTAGTGAAAGATACAACTAGGCATTAAAACAATATTGTCATATTTTTTGAAATTTTCTCAAAATCTTTGGGCTCCCTACAAATATATTAAGTTTTTGGTAAATACTTTATATACTGAAGCCTATAATCTTTAGTGTTGTTTTAAAATTTCTACCATATTGTAAATTTGTATTAATGTATGCTAAACTCCTTTTCACGGTAAATGAGCATCGTTCAATTATTTTTATCAATTAATTTAGTAAAACTTCATAATACTCCCTAAATCGATGGAGTAACCACTATAAAATTATTATTTTCTTGATAAACGGAGACGACAAAGGCTTCAAACCTCTTCGAACATCATCATATGTTAGTGCAGGATGCAACTAGGAATTAAAACAATATTTTCATATTTTTTGAAATTTTCTTAAAATCTATGGGCTAACCCCTACAAAAATATTGAGTTTTTGGTAAATACTTTATATACTGAAGCCTATAATCTTTAGTGTTGTTTTAAAATTTCTACCATATTCTACATTTGTATTAATGTATGCTAAACTCTTTTTCATTGTAAATGAGCATCGTTCAATTTTTTTTTATCAATTAATTTGAAAACTTTATAATTCTCCCTAAATCGATGGAATAACCACTATAAAATTATTATTTTCTTGATAACGGAGACAACAAAGGCTCCAAACCTCTTTGAACATCATCATATGTTAGTGAATGATGTAACTAAGCATTAAAACAATATTTTCATATTTTTTGAAATTTTCTCAAAATCTATGGGCTCCCTACAATATATTAAGTTTTTGGTAAATACTTTATATACTGAAGCCTATAATCTTTAGTGTTGTTTTAAAATTTCTACCATATTGTACATTTGTATTAATGTATGCTAAACTCTTTTTCAAGGTAAATAAGCATCGTTCAATTGTTTTAATCAATTAATTTAGTAAACCTTCATAATACTCCCTAAATTGATGAAATAACCACTATAAAATTATGATTTTCTTGATAACCGGAGACGACACAGGCTCCCAACCTCTTTGAACATCATCATATGTTAGTGCAGGATGCAACTAGGCATTAAAACAATATTGTCATATTTTTTGAAATTTTCTCAAAATCTATGGGCTAACCCCTTACATAAATATTGAGTTTTTGGTAAATACTTTATATACCGAAGCCTATAATCTTTAGTGTTGTTTTAAAATTTCTACCATATTGTAAATTTGTATTAATGTATGCTAAACTCCTTTTCATGGTAAATGAGCATCGTTCAATTTTTTTTATCAATTAATTTAGTAAAACTTCATAATACTCCCTAAATCGATGGAGTAACTACTATAAAATTATTATTTTCTTGATAAACGGAGACGACAAAGGCTCCAAACCTCTTTGAACATCATCATATGTTAGTGCAGGATGCAACTAGGAATTAAAACAATATTTTCATATTTTTTGAAATTTTCTTAAAATCTATAGGCTAACCCCTACAAAAATATTGAGTTTTTGGTAAATACTTTATATACTGAAGCCTATAATCTTTATTGTTGTTTTAAAATTTCTACCATATTGTAAATTTGTATTAATGTATGCTAAACTCAGTTTCATGGTAAATGAGCATAGTTCAATTTTTTTTTATCAATTAATTTGTAAAACTTCATAATACTCCCTAAATCGATGGAATAACCACTATAAAATTATTATTTTCTTGATAAACAGAGATGACAAAGGCTCCAAACCTCTTTGAACATCATTATATGTTAGTGAAGGATGCAACTAGGCATTAAAACATTATTGTCATATTTTTTGAAATTTTCTCAAAATCTATGGGCTCCCTACAAATATATTAAGTTTTTGGTAAATACTTTATATACTGAAGCCTATAATCTTTAGTGTTGTTTTAAAATTTCTACCATATTGTAAATTTGTATTAATGTATGCTAAACTTCTTTTCATGGTAAATGAGCATCGTTCAATTTTTTTTATCAATTAATTTAATAAAACTTCATAATACTCTATAAATCGATGGAGTAACCACTATAAAATTATTATTTTCTTGATAAACGGAGACGGCAAAGGCTCCAAACCTCTTTGAACATCATCATATGTTAGTGAACGATGCAACTAGGCATTAAAACAATATTGTCATGTTTTTTGAAATTTTCTCAAAATCTATAGGCTAACCCCTACAAATATATTGAGTTTTTAGTAAATACTTTATATACTGAAGCGTATAATCTTTAGTGTTCTTTTAAAATTTCTACCATATTGTACATTTGTATTAATGTATGCTAAACTCTTTTTCATGGTAAATGAGCATCGTTTAATTGTTTTAATCAACTAATTTAGTAAAACTTCATAATACTCCCTAAATCTATGGAATAACCACTATAAAATTATTATTTTCTTTATAAACAGAGACGACAAAGGGTCCAAACCTCTTTGAACATCATCATATGTTAGTGCAGGATGCAACTATGCATTAAATCAATATTGTCATATTTTTGAAATTTTCTCAAAATCTATGGGCTAACACCCCTACAAATATATTGAGTTTTTGGTAAATACTTTATATACTGAAACCTATAATCTTTAGTGTTGTTTTAAAATTTCTACCATATTGTAAATTTGTATTAATGTATGCAAAACTCATTTTCATGGTAAATGAGCATCGTTCAATTTTTTTTATCAATTAATTTAGTAAAACTTCCTAATACTCCCTAAATTGATGGAGTAACCACTATAAAATTATTATTTTCTTGATAAACGGAGACGACACAGGCTCCAAACCTCTTTGAACATCATCATATGTTAGTGCAGGATGCAACTAGGCATTAAAACAATATTGTCATATTTTTTGAATTTTTTCTCAAAATCTATGGGTTAACCCTTACATAAATATTGAGTTTTTGGTAAATACTTTATATACTGAAGCCTATAATCTTTAGTGTTGTTTTAAAATTTCTACCATATTGTAAATTTGTATTAATGTATGCTAAACTCTATTTCATGGTAAATGAGCATCGTTCAATTTTTTTAATCAATTAATTTTGTAAAATTTCATACTACTCCCTAAATCGATGGAGTAACTACTATAAAATTATTATTTTCTTGATAAACGGAGACGACAAAGGCTCTAAACCTCTTTGAACATCATCATATGTTAGTGCAGGATGCAACTAGGAATTACAACAATATTTTCATATTTTTTGAAATTTTCTTAAAATCTATGGGCTAATCCCTACAAAAATTTTGAGTTTTTGGTAAATACTTTATATACTGAAGCCTATAATCTTTAGTGTTGTTTTAAAATTTCTACCATATTGTAAATTTGTATTAATGTATGCTAAACTCAGTTTCATGGTAAATGAGCATAGTTCAATTTTTTTATCAATTAATTTGTAAAACTTCATAATACTCCCTAAATCGATGGAATAACCACAATAAAATTATTATTTTCTTGATAAACGGAGATGACAAAGGCTCCAAACCTCTTTGAATATCATCATATGTTAGTGAAAGATACAACTAGGCATTAAAACAATATTGTCATATTTTTTGAAATTTTCTCAAAATCTTTGGGCTCCCTACAAATATATTAGTTTTTGGTAAATACTTTATATACTGAAGCCTATAATCTTTAGTGTTGTTTTAAAATTTCTACCATATTGTAATTTGTATTAATGTATGCTAAACTCCTTTTCACGGTAAATGAGCATCGTTCAATTATTTTTATCAATTAATTTAGTAAAACTTCATAATACTCCCTAAATCGATGGAGTAACCACTATAAAATTATTATTTTCTTGATAAACGGAGACGACAAAGGCTTCAAACCTCTTCGAACATCATCATATGTTAGTGCAGGATGCAACTAGGAATTAAAACAATATTTTCATAATTTTTGAAATTTTCTTAAAATCTATGGGCTAACCCCTACAAAAATATTGAGTTTTTGGTAAATACTTTATATACTGAAGCCTATAATCTTTAGTGTTGTTTTAAAATTTCTACCATATTCTACATTTGTATTAATGTATGCTAAACTCTTTTTCATTGTAAATGAGCATCGTTCAATTTTTTTTTATCAATTAATTTGAAAACTTTATAATTCTCCCTAAATCGATGGAATAACCACTATAAAATTATTATTTTCTTGATAACGGAGACAACAAAGGCTCCAAACCTCTTTGAACATCATCATATGTTAGTGAATGATGTAACTAAGCATTAAAACAATATTTTCATATTTTTGAAATTTTCTCAAAATCTATGGGCTCCCTACAAATATATTAAGTTTTTGGTAAATACTTTATATACTGAAGCCTATAATCTTTAGTGTTGTTTTAAAATTTCTACCATATTGTACATTTGTATTAATGTATGCTAAACTCTTTTTCAAGGTAAATAAGCATCGTTCAATTGTTTTAATCAATTAATTTAGTAAACCTTCATAATACTCCCTAAATTGATGAAATAACCACTATAAAATTATGATTTTCTTGATAACCGGAGACGACACAGGCTCCCAACCTCTTTGAACATCATCATATGTTAGTGCAGGATGCAACTAGGCATTAAAACAATATTGTCATATTTTTTGAAATTTTCTCAAAATCTATGGGCTAACCCCTTACATAAATATTGAGTTTTTGGTAAATACTTTATATACGAAGCCTATAATCTTTAGTGTTGTTTTAAAATTTCTACCATATTGTAAATTTGTATTAATGTATGCTAAACTCCTTTTCATGGTAAATGAGCATCGTTCAATTTTTTTTTATCAATTAATTTAGTAAAACTTCATAATACTCCCTAAATCGATGGAGTAACTACTATAAAATTATTATTTTCTTGATAAACGGAGACGACAAAGGCTCCAAACCTCTTTGAACATCATCATATGTTAGTGCAGGATGCAACTAGGAATTAAAACAATATTTTCATATTTTTTGAAATTTTCTTAAAATCTATAGGCTAACCCCTACAAAAATATTGAGTTTTTGGTAAATACATTATATACTGAAGCCTATAATCTTTATTGTTGTTTTAAAATTTCTACCATATTGTAAATTTGTATTAATGTATGCTAAACTCAGTTTCATGGTAAATGAGCATAGTTCAATTTTTTTTATCAATTAATTTGTAAAACTTCATAATACTCCCTAAATCGATGGAATAACCACTATAAAATTATTATTTTCTTGATAAACAGAGACGACAAAGGCTCCAAACCTCTTTGAACATCATTATATGTTAGTGAAGGATGCAACTAGGCATTAAAACATTATTGTCATATTTTTTGAAATTTTCTCAAAATCTATGGGCTCCCTACAAATATATTAAGTTTTTGGTAAATACTTTATATACTGAAGCCTATAATCTTTAGTGTTGTTTTAAAATTTCTACCATATTGTAAATTTGTATTAATGTATGCTAAACTTCTTTTCATGGTAAATGAGCATCGTTCAATTTTTTTTATCAATTAATTTAATAAACTTCATAATACTCTATAATCGATGGAGTAACCACTATAAAATTATTATTTTCTTGATAAACGGAGACGGCAAAGGCTCCAAAACCTCTTTGAACATCATCATATGTTAGTGAACGATGCAACTAGGCATTAAAACAATATTGTCATGTTTTTTGAAATTTTCTCAAAATCTATAGGCTAACCCCTACAAAATATTGAGTTTTTAGTAAATACTTTATATACTGAAGCGTATAATCTTTAGTGTTCTTTTAAAATTTCTACCATATTGTACATTTGTATTAATGTATGCTAAACTCTTTTTCATGGTAAATGAGCATCGTTCAATTGTTTTTATAAAATTAATTTAGTAAAACTTCATAATATCCCTAAATCGATGGAATAACCACTATTTTTTTTTTTTTTGACAGCAAAGAAAACTTTATAATTATTATTTTCTTGATAAACGGAGACGACAAAGACTCCAAACCTCTTTGAACATCATCATATGTTAGT
Source organism: Brassica napus (assembly GCF_020379485.1). Lineage (NCBI taxonomy): Eukaryota > Viridiplantae > Streptophyta > Magnoliopsida > Brassicales > Brassicaceae > Brassica > Brassica napus. The sequence continues at coordinate 51,265,359 of NC_063444.1, read as the reverse complement.
GCAGGATGCAACTAGGCATTAAAACAATATTGTCATATTTTTGGAAATTTTCTCAAAATCTATGGGCTAATCCCTTACATAAATATTGAGTTTTTGGTAAATACGTTATATACTGAAGCCTATAATCTTTAGTGTTGTTTTAAAATTTCTATCATATTCTACATTTGTATTAATGTATGCTATACTCTTTTTCATGGTAAATAAGCATCGTTCAATTGTTTTTATCAAATAATTTAATAAAACTTCATAATACTCCCTAAAACGATGGAATAACCACTATAAAATTATTATTTTCTTGATAAACGAAGACGACAAAGGCTCCAAACCTCTTTGAACATCATCATATGTTAGTGCAGGATGCAAATAGGCATTAAAACAATATTGTCTTTTTTTTTGAAATTTTCTCAAAATCTATGGGCTAACCCCTTACATAAATATTGAGTTTTTGGTAAATACTTTATATACTGAAGCCTATAATCTTTAGAGTTGTTTTAAAATTTATACCATATTGTAAATTTGTATTAATGTATGCTAAACTCCTTTTCATGGTAAATGAGCATCGTTCAATTTTTTTTATCAATTAATTTAGTAAAACTTCATAATACTCCCTAAATCGATGAAATAACCACTATAAAATTATGATTTTCTTGATAAACGGAGACGACAAAGGCTCCAAACCTCTTTGAACATCATCATATGTTAGTGCATGATGAAACTTGGCAATAAAACAGTATTGTCATATTTTTTGAAATTTTCTCAAAATCTATGGGCTAATGACCCCTACAAATATATTGAGTTTTTGGTAAATAATTTATATAATGAAGCCTATAATCTTTAGTGTTGTTTTAAAATTTCTACCATATTGTAAATTTGTATTAATGTATGCTAAACTCCTTTTCATGGGAAATGAGCATCGTTCAATTTTTTTTATCAATTAATTTAGTAAAACTTCAGAATACTCCCTAAATCGATGGAGTAACCACTATAAAATTATTATTTTCTTGATAAACGGAGACGACAAAGGCTCCAAACCTCTTTGAACATCATCATATGTTAGTGCAGGATGCAACTAGGAATTAAAACAATATTGTCATATTTTTTGAAATTTTCTCAAAATCTATGGGCTAACCCTTACATAAATATTGAGTTTTTGGTAAGTACTTTATATACTGAAGCCTAAAATCTTTAGGATTGTTTTAAAATTTCTACCATATTCTACATTTGTATTAATGTATGCTAAACTCTTTTTCATGGTAAATGAGCATTGTTCAATTTTTTTTATCAACTAATTTAGTAAAACTTCATAATACTCCCTAAATCGATGGAGTAACCACTTTAAAATTATTATTTTCTTGATAAACGGAGATGACAAAGGCTCCAAACCTCTTTGAACATCATCATATGTTAGTGAAGGATGCAACTAGGCATTAAACAATATTGTCATATTTTTAAAATTTCTCAAAATCTATGGGCTCCCTACAAATATGTTAAGTTTTTGGTAAATAATTTATATACTAAAGCCTATAATCTTTAGTGTTGTTTTAAAATTTCTACCATATTGTACATTTGTATTAATGTATGCTAAACTCTTTTTCATAGTAAATAAGCATCGTTCAATTGTTTTAATCAATTAATTTAGTAAACCTTCATAATACTCTTTAAATTGATGGAATAACCACTATAAAATTATGATTTTCTAGATAAACAGAGACGACAAAGGCTCCAAACCTCTTTGAACATCATCATATATTAGTGCAGGATGAAACTAGGCATTAAACAATATTGTTATATTTTGGAAATGTTCTCAAAATCTATGGGCTAACCCCTTACATAAATATTGAGTTTTTGGTAAATACTTATATACTGAAGCCTATAATCTTTAGTGTTGTTTTAAAATTTCTACCATATGTAAATTTGTATTAATGTATGCTAAACTACTTTTCATGGTAAATGAGCATCGTTCATTTTTTTTTATCAATTAATTAGTAAAACTTCATAATACTCCTAAATCGATGAGTAACCACTATAAAAATTATTATTTTCTTGATAAACGGAGACGACACAGGCTCCAAACCTCTTTGAACATCATCATATGTTAGTGCAGGATGGCAACTAGGCATTAAAACATATTTCATATTTTTTGAAATTTTCTCAAAATTTATGGGCTAATGTATGCTGAAGCCTATAATCTTTAGTGTTGTTTATAATTTCTACCATATTGTAAATTTGTATTAATGTATGCTAAACTACTTTTCATGGTAAATGAGCATCGTTCAATTTTTTTTATCAATTAATTTAGTAAAACTCATAATACTCCCTAAATCGATGGAGTAACCACTATAAAATTATTATTTTCTTGATAACGGAGACGACACGGCTCCAAACCTCTTTGAACATCATCATATGTTAGTGCCGGATGCAACTAGGCATTTAAACAATATTGTCATATTTTTTGAAATTTTCTCAAAATCTATGGGCTAATAACCCCTTACATAAATATTGAGTTTTGGTAAATACTTTATATACTGAAGTTACATAATATTGAGTTTTTGGTAAATACTTTATATACTGAAGCTTATAATCTTTAGTGTTGTTTTAAAATTTCTACCATATCTTAAATTTGTATTAATGTATGCTAACTCCTTTTCATGGTAAATGAGCATCGTTCAATTTTTTTTATCAATTAATTTAGTAAAACTTCATAATACTCCCTAAATTGATGAAATAACCACGATAAAATTATGATTTTCTTGATAAACGGAGACGACAAAGGCTCCAAACCTCTTTGAACATCATCATATGTTAGTGCATGATGAAACTAGGCAATAAAACAATATTGTCATATTTTTTGAAATTTTCTCAAAATCTATGGGCTAATAACCCCTACAAATATCTTGCGTTTTTGGTAAATACTTTATATACTGAAGCCTATAATCTTTAGTGTTGTTTTAAAATTTTCTACCATATTGTAAATGTATTATGTATGCTAAACTCGTTTTCATGGTAAATGACATCGTTCAATTTTTTTTATCAATTAATTTAATAAACTACTTCATATACTCTATAAATCGATGGAATAACCACTATAAAATTATTATTTTCTTGATAAACGGAGACGACAAGGTCCAAAACTCTTTGAACATCATCATATGTTAGTGAACGATGCACTAGGAATTAAAACAATAGTGTCATAATTTTTGAAATTTTTCTCAAATCTATGGGCTAACCCCTACAAATATTGGTTTTTGGTAAATATTTTAGATACAAAGCTATAAACTTTAGTGTTGTTTTAAGATTTCTACCATGTTCTACATTTGTATTAATGTAAGATAACCTCTTTTTCCATGGTAAATGAGCATCGCTTATTGTTTTTATCAATTAGTTTAGTAAAACTTCATAATACTCCCTAAATCGATGAAATAACAACTATAAATTATGATTTTCTTGATAAACGGAGACGACAAAGGTTCCAACCTCTTTGAACATCATCATATTTAGTGCATGATGAAACTATGCATAACAAAATATTGTCATATTTTTTGAAATTTCCTCAAATCTATGGGCTAATACCCTACCCTACAAATATCTTGAGTTTTTGGTAAATGCTTTATATACTGAAGCCTATAATCTTTAGTGTTGTTTTAAAATTTCTAGCCCATATTGTAAATTTGTATTAATGTATGCTAAACTCCTTCTCATGGTAAATGAGCATCGTTCAATTTTTTATATCAATTAATTTAATAAATTCATAATATCTATAAATCGATGGAATAACCACTATAAAATTATTATTTTCTTGATAAACGGAGATGACAAAGCTCTAAACTCTTTGAACATCATCATATGTTAGTGAACGATGCACTAGGCATTAAAACAATAATGTCATATTTTTTTAAATTTTTCTCAAAATCTATAGGCTAACCCCTAAATATATTGATTTTTAGTAAATACTTTATATACTGAAGCCTATAATCTTTAGTGTTGTTTTTAAAATTTCTACCATATTGTACATTGTATTAATGTATGGTAACTCTTTTTCATGGTAATGGCATCGTTCATGTTTTTTATCAATTAATTTAGTAAAACTTCATATACTCCCTAAATCGATGGAATAACCACTGTATAATTATTATTTTCTTGATAAACGGAGACGACAAAGACTCAAACTTCTTTGAACATCATCATATTTTAGTGCAGGGGAAAACTAGGCCTAAAACAATATTTGTCATATTTTTTGAAATTTTTTCAAAATCTATAGGCTAATCCCTACAACATATTGAGTTTTAGTAATACTTTATATACTGAAGCCTATAATCTTTAGTGTTGTTTTAAAATCTACCATATTCTACTTTGTATTATGTATGCTAAACTCTTTTTCATGGTAAAATGAGCATCGTTCAATGTTTGTTTTTATCATAATTTGTAAAACTTCATAATACTCCCTACGATGGATAACCACTATAAATTATTATTTTCTTGATAAACGGAGACGACAAATGCTCCAACCAACCTCTTTGAACATCATCATATGTTTAGTGCAGGATGGCAACTAGGCATTAAAAAATATTGTCAATATTTTTTCAAATTTTCTCAAAATCGATGGGCTAAACCCTACAAAATATTGAGTTTTGGTAAATATTTTATAGATACAAGCCTATAAACTTTAGTGTGTTTTAAAGATTTTCTACCATTCTACATTTGTATTAATGTAATGTATATAAACTCTTGTTTTCATGGTAAATGACATCGTTTAATTGTTTTTATCAATTAATTTAGTAAAACTTAATAATCTCTACTTCTCCCTAAATCGATGGAATTAACCACTATAAGATTAGGATTTTTTTTACTTGAACGAGACGACAATGGCTCCAAACCTTTGAACATCATCATATTTAGTCATGATGAACTAGGCATTAAAACAATATTGTCATAGTTTTTGAAATTTTCTCAAAATCTAGGCTAACCCCTACAATATCTTGATTTTTGGTAAATACTTTATATACTGAAGCCTAATCTTTAGTGTGTTTTAAAATTTCTCTACCATATTGTAAA